>NW_027507006.1:0-100000 GCF_052324685.1 Brachyhypopomus gauderio
GGGTGGACTACGGCTTTCTATTCTGGAGTTTGTTGCCTTTTCTAGAGGAACGTGGATTTATTTTATTTTTTTTATTTGGGGGAGGGGGGGGGGGGTACGGGACGGGACTGGGTACTAAACAGGTTTGTGCTAAATAGGATGCCATAGCAACCGTGTGAGACAAGTGGCTTCAAGTTATGCGGATGCTAATGATATCTGTAGGATATAACGGACTATGTGTGAAGGCACATCTAATTATATACATAAAAACATAAGGACCAATGGCCCACAATCAGACCAGTGACCTGAAATCAAACTTGCTCCTCACCTTCATTATGAGCTTTGTTTTTTGTAGGTTTTTCAATGGTAATGGCACATGTTATTTTGAGATATTTTTGATAAAATTGGCTGTTGCTTAGCAACACACCGCTCTACGCCTTTATGTAACAAAAAAAGCAAGTCTACTATTGTGCCATAAAGTGTTTCTTGGGGTAATAATTGGGCCTTTGGAGAACAACCCCAAGACTGTAAAGGAATGAATAAATCAAGAGGGTTTTCAAACTTATGACAGCGTTTATTGTGCATTGGTAAACAACAAAAACGGTTGTTCGTGACCGACTGTCCCCTCTGTCCTCATTTGTCATTTGTTCTGATCGCCATGTAATGTTTACATTTGTGTTGTTTCTGTTGTTCATGTCTTGTAAAATTCATCCTGCATGTCCATCACATAAAGTACCAAAAATTAAAATGTGCTGTTGCACTTAATAGGCAGGTATAGTTCATATGAGCCATTTCTCTTTCCTTCTCACTCACTCTCTCACACACACACACACACACACTGTGGCCTGGAAAATACTGTACATGAATATTTTGCCCACCCTGTCCCCACCTCTCTCTCTCTCACACAAACACACAATTAGCCAGCAGACATGTTTCTTGTAGTCTATATGCAGTGTTTTTATTGTAATCCTGTTTCCAATGGCAGCTGTAATAACAAATTAGCAGCTAATTTTATGTGGCTTAATTGTCGATTGGTCAGTGATTTAAAGTTACGTGGCCAATCAGAGTACTTGATTCTACAACAGTTGCACAGATGTACTGGCTGTTTCCTAGAGGAAAAATATAAATCAATATATTTGCTGTTTAATTTAAATATATAGATTTCCTTGTTTACCTGTCATAGCTGGATTTATAAAATAGGTTGTGACTGTTTAATAAGAAATGTGTGATTTTTGTTGACAGTAATTTTGCTAGAAGTCTAAACTTTTTTTATGTACTGTTAATACCATTGCAGCCTTAGATGGTGTGTGCCTGTAGAGTTCGATGTGGAAGAATCCAGACTGTCTAGCTATCCTTGTGCAAGAGACTGAAAGACTCAAAAGAAAAAGATTTCTGTGCAGTATTTCTATGCAGGCTTGTAACTGTCAGTGTTGAGGATTTTGCCAAAGAATGTATCCTGACTTTGAATGCTATAAAAAGACGATATAAACAATCCTCCAATTTATGCAGGTTACATTATTACAGGTAAACATACAAAAAACTTTTAAAATTATTTATTGTATATATAAAAAAAAAAAAAATCAAATGAGACAATATCAAGTCTTGACTGTCAAGTACTGATCTTTCTCTCCCAGCACTGACAACAGCAACCCAACAAACACAATCAAGAGTCCCAGACTCTGGAGAGCAAACTCAAACTGCTCCCAGCATCAACCTGCTGAGCAGAACCAGCCGCACGGGGCTGTGAACACGTTTGGGGGGGGGGCTGCCCTTCAGACCTCCAATTCCCCCAGCTCGGCTTACTGATCAAACTTACTTCAGGACTTTTAAGCTATTAAAACGTCTCTCTGACATCTGGCTAAGGGTTTCCATAGTATTAATAGTGTTAAGCGTTAAACGGTGATGAAGGCCGAGATGGACACTGGAGTCTTACAGGTGGGATGCGGTCACTGGTTTAACAACATGGCTTCATGTTTGGAGGAAAGGCCCAACATTTCTAATAACGAATGTAACTGAACAGACACCCTGTATCAACATCCTGGGCTGAGCACAGCTTGCTTTCGAGTCCCTGACATGTAAACTGAGATTTGGCGTTTGTTATTAAGTTATTACACTAAATAATCTGTGAGCGAGTTTAGGACACACAGCAGTTCCCAGCTGGGCCCACACTGGTGGTCTGGTGGTGGTGGTCAGGTAATCAGCGGACACCTGTTATTCCTACATGACTTCCAAGCCAAACCAAAAGCACCAACAGCCAACGCAGCAAAACAGCTCCCGGAATACCCACAGAAGGGGCGGGGTTTATCTGGAATGTAAACGCCCTCTCCAGAAAGGCGGGCAAACCCACGGAGAGACAGCAAGGGTGCGATGGCAAAAGGCAAGACGCCCGCGAGACCGACGTCATCAAACAAAAACGGAGAATGATTCACAGCCAAGTACTGCACCTGCATACAAATCAATACACTAAAAAAAATGTGTGCAATATACACACACACACACACACACACACACACATATATACACAAAAAGACAATAGAAGATGCATTGTTCATTTCCACTGTGACGAGAGGAGCCTCGAAGGTCGGTTCTGACTCCCTGAGGGTGCAGCTTGCACAGTGTAGCAGCAATGATGCTGCACTACACCTGCAGCACAGGCTCTCCAGTCCATTCCACACGGACCCTCATCCGGCCCACATTTCCCTCCCCAGCCCGACTCCGCTGACTGACGAGGCCCTATGGTCCGGCTGGCCTGGCTGTGGGACCGAGTGGGACACGTGGACAAGGCTGGGGTTCTCCGGAACTGGACTGCAAACCTCAGACATTCAGGACTCCGACGGCTCTGCCAGTATGTTAGGCCAGCACGATATCTCTCTTCGTGTGTGTGTGTTAGAGGACGATCCACGTGCCTCTGTCACTGTCAGCAAGTACTTGTAGAGAAGTCCCTACAACAAAAAAGACACAATTAATGAGCGTGAATGTGTGTGAGTGAGCGTGTGTTTGTATACGTGTGTGTACCTCTATGGAGGGCTTCATTGGTCATTCGGTTGATGTAACGAGAGCTGCTCTCTGGGACCAGCCACCTCATGACTGTATTTACACACGACTTCCTGTACGAACTCCACACACTCCCACTGACAGACACACACACAGGGACATCCAACCTCCGTGAATGTAACATGGTGTGTGTGTGTTCACATTGCCTGAGCATGAAGCAGACCCAGCAGCACTCATGAACTCATGAAATTAAAACATTTTCATGAACGGAAATTATAATGTAAAGAATTCTCTGATCGTCATATTAAAATCCATCCACTGCATTTCTGTGTGTGTTATACACGGACGATACAGAGGTAAGAAACTTTAAACCGTTTTCCAGCAGCTCCATGACTCTGTTGGCTGCTGGAGACCCTGCTCAGGTCGCTGGTGTCACAGTGTTCTTGGTGATCTGACACACCTGATCTGTCTCAGAAAGGCCGCTTACCTTGTTTGACCTTTGAACTCTGTGAGGTCACCAACGCCAACGGTGCAACAAGCCCCCGTGTTCAGATCCCAGCTGACCTGAAGGCTGGAGTGGTATGACTTAGGCCTAGGAACACACGCATGCACGCACGCACGCACGCACGCACGCACGCACGCACACACGCACACAATATATATACAGCAATAAGCAATAGGTTTTCTGTGTGTGTGTGTGTGTGTGAGTGTGAGAGTGTGAGAGTGTGAGAGTGTGAGAGTGTGAGAGTGTGAGAGTGTGTGAGTGTGTGTGTACCTGCTGTGCTCCTCTTCACAGTTGGAGAAAGCCAGCAGCAAAAGTCCAATGTTTATCACTACTATATTTGTCTCTGGGCAAACCTGTCACCATAGAAACAAACCTCAACAACATAACAAGCAAAAAGTTGCCATGGAAATACGATATGCTTGACTAAACATGCAAAACAAATCAATATGGCACTGAAACTAAATTAATTCTACCTAGAGTGATACACACACACACACACACACACACACACACACACACACACACACACACACACACACACACACACACACACACCTCGAGGATGACGACGTCGTAGTCACTAAAGGAGCAGAATTGTGAGGCCCATGCAGCATCGTTCCTGATGACCTCGTTAATCAGATACTCGAAATCCAGCGTCAACTGTTCCACACACACACACTGAGTGGGAGACAGAGACAGTGTGTGTTAGAGTCACACTACAGTCTGGACACACACACACACACACACACACACACACACACACACACTGAGTGGGAGACAGAGACAGTGTGTGTTAGAGTCACACTACAGTCTGGACACACACACACGCACGCACACACACTGAGTGGGAGACAGAGACAGTGTGTGTTAGAGTCACACTACAGTCTGGACACACACACACACACACACACACACACACACACTAAGTGGGAGACAGAGACAGTGTGTGTTAGAGTCACACTACAGTCTGGACACACACACACACACTGAGTGGGAGACAGAGACAGTGTGTGTTAGAGTCACACTACAGTCTGGACACACACACACACACTGAGTGGGAGACAGAGACAGTGTGTGTTAGAGTCACACTACAGTCTGGACACACACACACACTGAGTGGGAGACAGAGACAGTGTGTGTTAGAGTCACACTACAGTCTGGACACACACACACGCACGCACACACACACACACACACACTGAGTGGGAGACAGAGACAGTGTGTGTTAGAGTCACACTACAGTCTGGACACACACACACACGCACGCACACACACACACTGAGTGGGAGACAGAGACAGTGTGTGTTAGAGTCACACTACAGTCTGGACACACACACACACACACACACTGAGTGGGAGACAGAGACAGTGTGTGTTAGAGTCACACTACAGTCTGGACACACACACACACTGAGTGGGAGACAGAGACAGTGTGTGTTAGAGTCACACTACAGTCTGGACACACACACACGCACGCACACACACACACACACACACACACACACTGAGTGGGAGACAGAGACAGTGTGTGTTAGAGTCACACTACAGTCTGGACACACACACACACTGAGTGGGAGACAGAGACAGTGTGTGTTAGAGTCACACTACAGTCTGGACACACACACACACACTGAGTGGGAGACAGAGACAGTGTGTGTTAGAGTCACACTACAGTCTGGACACACACACACACTGAGTGGGAGACAGAGACAGTGTGTGTTAGAGTCACACTACAGTCTGGACACACACACACGCACGCACACACACACACACTGAGTGGGAGACAGAGACAGTGTGTGTTAGAGTCACACTACAGTCTGGACACACACACACACACTGAGTGGGAGACAGAGACAGTGTGTGTTAGAGTCACACTACAGTCTGGACACACACACACACTGAGTGGGAGACAGAGACAGTGTGTGTTAGAGTCACACTACAGTCTGGACACACACACACGCACGCACACACACACACACACACACACACACACACTGAGTGGGAGACAGAGACAGTGTGTGTTAGAGTCACACTACAGTCTGGACACACACACACACTGAGTGGGAGACAGAGACAGTGTGTGTTAGAGTCACACTACAGTCTGGACACACACACACACTGAGTGGGAGACAGAGACAGTGTGTGTTAGAGTCACACTACAGTCTGGACACACACACACGCACGCACACACACACACACTGAGTGGGAGACAGAGACAGTGTGTGTTAGAGTCACACTACAGTCTGGACACACACACACACTGAGTGGGAGACAGAGACAGTGTGTGTTAGAGTCACACTACAGTCTGGACACACACACACGCACGCACACACACACACTGAGTGGGAGACAGAGACAGTGTGTGTTAGAGTCACACTACAGTCTGGACACACACACACGCACGCACACACACACACACTGAGTGGGAGACAGAGACAGTGTGTGTTAGAGTCACACTACAGTCTGGACACACACACACGCACACACACACTGAGTGGGAGACAGAGACAGTGTGTGTTAGAGTCACACTACAGTCTGGACACACACACACACTGAGTGGGAGACAGAGACAGTGTGTGTTAGAGTCACACTACAGTCTGGACACACACACACACTGAGTGGGAGACAGAGACAGTGTGTGTTAGAGTCACACTACAGTCTGGACACACACACACGCACGCACACACACACACACTGAGTGGGAGACAGAGACAGTGTGTGTTAGAGTCACACTACAGTCTGGACACACACACACACTGAGTGGGAGACAGAGACAGTGTGTGTTAGAGTCACACTACAGTCTGGACACACACACACGCACGCACACACACACACTGAGTGGGAGACAGAGACAGTGTGTGTTAGAGTCACACTACAGTCTGGACACACACACACGCACGCACACACACACTGAGTGGGAGACAGAGACAGTGTGTGTTAGAGTCACACTACAGTCTGGACACACACACACACGCACGCACACACACACACTGAGTGGGAGACAGAGACAGTGTGTGTTAGAGTCACACTACAGTCTGGACACACACACACACACACACACTGAGTGGGAGACAGAGACAGTGTGTGTTAGAGTCACACTACAGTCTGGACACACACACACACTGAGTGGGAGACAGAGACAGTGTGTGTTAGAGTCACACTACAGTCTGGACACACACACACGCACGCACACACACACACACACACACACACACACACACTGAGTGGGAGACAGAGACAGTGTGTGTTAGAGTCACACTACAGTCTGGACACACACACACACTGAGTGGGAGACAGAGACAGTGTGTGTTAGAGTCACACTACAGTCTGGACACACACACACACACTGAGTGGGAGACAGAGACAGTGTGTGTTAGAGTCACACTACAGTCTGGACACACACACACACTGAGTGGGAGACAGAGACAGTGTGTGTTAGAGTCACACTACAGTCTGGACACACACACACGCACGCACACACACACACACTGAGTGGGAGACAGAGACAGTGTGTGTTAGAGTCACACTACAGTCTGGACACACACACACACTGAGTGGGAGACAGAGACAGTGTGTGTTAGAGTCACACTACAGTCTGGACACACACACACGCACGCACACACACACACTGAGTGGGAGACAGAGACAGTGTGTGTTAGAGTCACACTACAGTCTGGACACACACACACGCACGCACACACACACACACTGAGTGGGAGACAGAGACAGTGTGTGTTAGAGTCACACTACAGTCTGGACACACACACACGCACACACACACTGAGTGGGAGACAGAGACAGTGTGTGTTAGAGTCACACTACAGTCTGGACACACACACACACTGAGTGGGAGACAGAGACAGTGTGTGTTAGAGTCACACTACAGTCTGGACACACACACACACTGAGTGGGAGACAGAGACAGTGTGTGTTAGAGTCACACTACAGTCTGGACACACACACACGCACGCACACACACACACACTGAGTGGGAGACAGAGACAGTGTGTGTTAGAGTCACACTACAGTCTGGACACACACACACACTGAGTGGGAGACAGAGACAGTGTGTGTTAGAGTCACACTACAGTCTGGACACACACACACGCACGCACACACACACACTGAGTGGGAGACAGAGACAGTGTGTGTTAGAGTCACACTACAGTCTGGACACACACACACGCACGCACACACACACTGAGTGGGAGACAGAGACAGTGTGTGTTAGAGTCACACTACAGTCTGGACACACACACACACGCACGCACACACACACACTGAGTGGGAGACAGAGACAGTGTGTGTTAGAGTCACACTACAGTCTGGACACACACACACACGCACGCACACACACACACTGAGTGGGAGACAGAGACAGTGTGTGTTAGAGTCACACTACAGTCTGGACACACACACACACACTGAGTGGGAGACAGAGACAGTGTGTGTTAGAGTCACACTACAGTCTGGACACACACACACACTGAGTGGGAGACAGAGACAGTGTGTGTTAGAGTCACACTACAGTCTGGACACACACACACGCACGCACACACACACACTGAGTGGGAGACAGAGACAGTGTGTGTTAGAGTCACACTACAGTCTGGACACACACACACGCACGCACACACACACTGAGTGGGAGACAGAGACAGTGTGTGTTAGAGTCACACTACAGTCTGGACACACACACACGCACGCACACACACACACACTGAGTGGGAGACAGAGACAGTGTGTGTTAGAGTCACACTACAGTCTGGACACACACACACACTGAGTGGGAGACAGAGACAGTGTGTGTTAGAGTCACACTACAGTCTGGACACACACACACGCACGCACACACACACACTGAGTGGGAGACAGAGACAGTGTGTGTTAGAGTCACACTACAGTCTGGACACACACACACGCACGCACACACACACTGAGTGGGAGACAGAGACAGTGTGTGTTAGAGTCACACTACAGTCTGGACACACACACACGCACGCACACACACACACACTGAGTGGGAGACAGAGACAGTGTGTGTTAGAGTCACACTACAGTCTGGACACACACACACGCACACACTGAGTGGGAGACAGAGACAGTGTGTGTTAGAGTCACACTACAGTCTGGACACACACACACACTGAGTGGGAGACAGAGACAGTGTGTGTTAGAGTCACACTACAGTCTGGACACACACACACGCACGCACACACGCACACACTGAGTGGGAGACAGAGACAGTGTGTGTTAGAGTCACACTACAGTCTGGACACACACACACACTGAGTGGGAGACAGAGACAGTGTGTGTTAGAGTCACACTACAGTCTGGACACACACACACGCACGCACACACACACACACACACACACTGAGTGGGAGACAGAGACAGTGTGTGTTAGAGTCACACTACAGTCTGGACACACACACACACACACACACGCACACACACCTGTCCTGTGTACTGTCCTGTAACCAGCTGCAGGTTTTGTCCCTTCAGATCCGAGACAGTGAAAGGAAGCTGAACTTTATCCTCCTCTTCTCCTGATACAGATGTGTGTGTGTGTGTGTGTGTGTGTGTGTGGGGGGGGGGGGGGGGGGGGGGGGGGGGGGAGTGAGAGAGAGAGTGAGAGAGAGAGAGGGAGAGATATTGCATGTTTTTTTCACCTATATTTTTGTCAAGTGGTCTTTTTGTTTATTAGCAATGTACACAATTACCTAATGTCATTTAAAATATTCATATTTTACGTGATTATTACATTTTTCAGCATCACATTTGAAGAAACTTTTTTTTTTGGGGGGGTTCATTAATTTTTTTAATCGACACCTACACTGGTTGGAGCAGATTTGACAGATATCTGTTCATGATTAACTGCACGTGTGACTAATGAGATTTTGTCCTGCTGTGTGTGTAGCGTCACGCCTGCCCTGTGTACACACCTCTTCCCGTACGAGTGTGTGAGTGTGTCTCACCGCTTTCCTGCTCCGTGTTCCCCGGCTGTCGGAGGCGGTATCGCAGCTGTGTGTAGTTCACATATATCGGCTCCGATGACGTTGGCAACGTAGCGTGTGGGGACAGAGGGCAGGAAGAGGAAGCCGACGCTGGAGAAGAGACCGCGTTACCCATAACCCCCTCCTCCGACTCTGCTGGCCACGCCACACTTTGGCTCCCGCCTGAAGTAGTTGGAGGCGGGGCAGCTGATCTCTCCCCCTGTCGTTCCTCCACTACGTCCTTGGTCCCTCCCTCCGCCCCGCCCCTGCCCTTGGCCCCGCCCCTCTGCCCTCCCCCGCTCTCTCTCCTCCGGCGCTCGGCCCCACCCTCCGCTCCGGCTGCTTGCGCTCGCCGGAAGAGGTCTGCCACAAACTCGCGGGCCCGCACCGCCGCCTGGGAGCGGCCCGGGGAGAGGGGTGTGGTTGGGGGCGGGGCCTGGCGGCGATCTGGAGACCCTTGAGAGGATGAAGGAGAAGAGGAGGATGAGGGGGAGGGGCAGGGAGGATGAAGACAGGAGGGAGGGGTCGTCTCTCTCTTTCTGTACAAGATCTGATGCTTCTGTCCGGCCGACTGTTGCTGGTCTCCACCTGAGAGAGCACAAAAGCAGAGAGTGAGAGACATTGTTACACACACACACACACACACACACACACACACACACACACACACACACACACACACACAGCTCACCAGGGCAGAGGGAGATGGCACAGGCCACGAGGGAGTAGCTGGTGTTGAGCAGGATCACCTGGTCTTTCTTCAGCTGCAGTGCGGGTTGGAAAGTTGGGAATGGGTAGACCACCTGATAATGAGCATTCAGCACAAAGCCATGCTGCAGACAGTCTCCTCCTACACACACACACACACACACAAAATCATCTAGCCATTACTGTAACAACAGAAAAGAGTTGTGTGTTGGTGAATGTGTACACTCTTATGCATACATCAGATAATTGTGTGTACAGTCATGGCCAAAGTTTTTTAATTTTGGTTTTCACAAAGTTTGCTGCCTCAGTTTTTAATGGTGGCTATTTGTATTCACTCTATATTGTAGAGAGTGATTAGATGAATTGCCATTAATTGAACCATATCACAAAAATGACTGCATTCCAGCCATATAATTGTGCTTCATTATATCATATAAACATCTCACAGGTTCTAAAAGGTAAAAAAAAAAAAGAGGCAGCAAACTTTGCGTACCAGTGAGTGTAGTGAACACCGTTGGTCCAGGGCAGCAGTACTTGCAGGGCAGAGTGTGTGTGTGTGTGTGTGTGTGTGTGTGTGTGTGTGTGTGTGTGTGTGTGTGTGTGTGTGTGTGTGTGTGTGCATACCAGTGCACTGCTGGCAGGGCAGGGTGGGAGGCATGGTGGCGATGGTAACATAAATGTCCCTCATGTTCTCATCGCTTATCATCATGTTCATCACAGCCGAGCTGCTAGTCCGAGTACTGACACACAGACACACACACACACACACACACACACACACACACACACACACAGCGGAGGATCCACAACTTTAGCAACTTTAGCTAGAACACACACACACACACACACACATCTATAACAACCGCAGACATTCTGGATTCTCTGGGCTCTCCGTGTGCTAGACTAAGGTGCTCGTCTGGAGCTGTGCCACACAGGTCTAGTGACCTCAGGGGTGTGAGCGGGTCTAGTGACCTCAGGGGTGTGAGCGGGTCTAGTGACCTCAGGGGTGTGAGCGGGTCTAGTGACCTCAGGGGTGTGAGCGGGTCTAGTGACCTCAGGGGTGTGAGCGGGTCTAGTGACCTCAGGGGTGTGAGCGGGTCTAGTGACCTCAGGGGTGTGAGCGGGTCTAGTGACCTCAGGGGTGTGAGCGGGTCTAGTGACCTCAGGGGTGTGAGCGGGTCTAGTGACCTCAGGGGTGTGAGCGGGTCTAGTGACCTCAGGGGTGTGAGCGGGTCTAGTGACCTCAGGGGTGTGAGCGGGTCTAGTGACCTCAGGGGTGTGAGCGGGTCTAGTGACCTCAGGGGTGTGAGCGGGTCTAGTGACCTCAGGGGTGTGAGCGGGTCTAGTGACCTCAGGGGTGTGAGCGGGTCTAGTGACCTCAGGGGTGTGAGCGGGTCTAGTGACCTCAGGGGTGTGAGCGGGTCTAGTGACCTCAGGGGTGTGAGCGGGTCTAGTGACCTCAGGGGTGTGAGCGGGTCTAGTGACCTCAGGGGTGTGAGCGGGTCTAGTGACCTCAGGGGTGTGAGCGGGTCTAGTGACCTCAGGGGTGTGAGCGGGTCTAGTGACCTCAGGGGTGTGAGCGGGTCTAGTGACCTCAGGGGTGTGAGCGGGTCTAGTGACCTCAGGGGTGTGAGCGGGTCTAGTGACCTCAGGGGTGTGAGCGGGTCTAGTGACCTCAGGGGTGTGAGCGGGTCTAGTGACCTCAGGGGTGTGAGCGGGTCTAGTGACCTCAGGGGTGTGAGCGGGTCTAGTGACCTCAGGGGTGTGAGCGGGTCTAGTGACCTCAGGGGTGTGAGCGGGTCTAGTGACCTCAGGGGTGTGAGCGGGTCTAGTGACCTCAGGGGTGTGAGCGGGTCTAGTGACCTCAGGGGTGTGAGCGGGTCTAGTGACCTCAGGGGTGTGAGCGGGTGCCAAGCGCCTCCAGATCAGCTGCGTCATGGCAAGACAGCTGCTGATCACGGAGAGCCGCCAGCAGCCGCGCAGGGCCAGCCCGAGGGGTCAGGGGTCAGCCACGCAGGGCCAGCCCGAGGGGTCAGCCGCGCAGGGCCAGCCCGAGGGGTCAGGGGTCCTCACTTGAAACCGAAGATGGCGATCTTGGAGTGGTCGTTGTGCCACTCACACACCGTAAGATACAGGTCGTTATAGATGTCCTCACCTTCAAACAAACGCACGTGGTGCACCTGAGGGACAGAGAGGGAGGGATAGAGAGAGAGGGATGGATAAAGAGTGAGAGAGAGGGGCGAGATAGAGGGTAGAGAGAGATAGAGACAGGGGATGATGGAGGGATAGAGAGAGAGAAATTGACAGAAAGAGGGGGAAATAGAAAGAGAGAGAAAGATAGAGGGAGCATTTTTCTTCTCAGAGTAATGTAAACAAGTCCCTGCAGCAGTTCTGAGTGACAGTTAAGACTGTAAGACTGAATTACTGTAAGTGTGACAGCACATCAGCGTGGGGTCACTGGGGTCACTGGCTGACCCCAGTGACCCTCCTCGGGCCTTCAGGAAGGGTGCGGCAGTCACCTGTTTGAGACGGCTGTGCAGGTTGAACTCCCACCAATACAGGTGGTACGTGTAGAAGGAGAAGTCATCGTCCTCGCCGCTGTCGCTGGTGTAGGACAATACGTAGCGGCCGCACTTCATAAAGCCCAGAAAGACGTGACTGTGGCGTGAGACGAGGGGACGGGGGACATGTTAGGGGGCTGTTGCACTCTAACCCATTAAATCACCAGTTTCTGGCCACAGGACCACCACCGAGATGTTACTGGGGAGGGGAGGTCTAGAACATGGAGTACATGTACAGCTAGAACATGGAGGCTGCAGGCGTCCACACACTCACCCTGCCCTGAGGAACTCCTCACTGACGATGCTCTTTAACGGGACACACACGCGGGGCGGCAGCTTCCGGAACAGTCGCTGAGACAGCTGCCCGGAGATCTATCCACGTGAGCCGGAAACAGTATGTGAAAGTGAAGGAAGATCATCAGAAACTTGAACTATAACGTTACATCTCGTAAACACAGAGGCAGCCGTCCATGATCACACACATTACTGACAGCAGCACATCACAGCTTCAACACTGGAACTCACACCAGCTACGTTCACTAAGGTGAAACTGGCACTGTAGTTCGGATGGCTAAACCACACGGTGAACGACAGACGGATAACAACGTTAACTAAACTCCAACGGGCAACATATCAGGGTATGAATGTGGTGAACACAAAGTGTCTAGCGCTCCGTGTCACGCCATTAGCTCTGCTCGTGCACAGCGGCGGCGGTTACGAGCGTGTGGGTGCCGAGGCGGCGCTGCTAGCACACGGCTAACAGTACAGCCGACTACGAGCTACTAACGCGTTTAAAACCGTTAGTTTGACAGCGCTGGTTTACGCGTTAAGAAAAAAAGGGGTTATTTGATGCTGACACGTCTACCTTTCCGCGTGCGAGGAGTTTGACAACGTGGTCTTTGGGTTTTCTCTGTTGTTTTTGTTTCTTGTCCTCTTTTTCCGATTTCGAGCTGGGCGCCATTTTTGCTTTTGCACACTCCTTGGACTCGCCCACTGCTCGGCCCACGTAACGGAGCGATTGGATTGCTATGCCATATGGACGAATTTGATTGGTTTAAACAAACGCCAATCAAAGCAAGAGCGTTTTCAGCTTTCCTCGTTGGAGAATTTATATATATACGCGAACATAAATTATTAGCTAAATCACTTTATTGACGTATAGAAAAGGTGACTGGTAACATATATACCTAAAAATCATATATGTAATATATAGCATATTATAACGTATTTGAAGTCTTGCCGCTGAAAAAAATGTTCTAAATTACAGTAAATAAAACCTGTTCTAAACTATTTTGTCTGTTCCCCTTTAGACTGTTCTGAAGAGAGCCTTATACACACGCTTAGTTTCTTTTGCGACACAACTGATGTGAGTCGAGTTGTCGTTAAAAACCTGAATATCTCAAACATTATATTGTTATATTGTTTAATACTGTATACTTTTTATTGTTGTCCTAGGAGGTCTAGTAGAGATTACGAAACATCGGATTGACTGTTAGAATTAATTAGGGTGACCAAAGTCCGTATTTCCCGGGACATGTCCGTATTTCACGTCCTGTCCCGGGCGTCCCGGGTTTTTTTTAAGTGAGGAAATGTCCGGGTTTTTAAATTACCTTCATTGGACCATCATTTGTTATTGAAGTTTTTGTTCTTGACTTTTAATGAAAAGCATTTTTAATAAACCAACTGTAAATATCATGTTATTGTAGGATTGCGTGGGCCTATGTTAAGTCCACAGTATATGTGCCGCCCATAGTTATTATAATATATTATAATATCAATACTGTAGCAATACTGTAGCTGTAGCAATAACTAGGGACCCCACACATCCTCTTCATACTGCGTTTGAGGTGCTCCCCTCAGGCCGGCGTTATAGAATGCCTCTGGTGAAAAAAAAGATCTATAAAGGAGCATTTGTTCCTAATGCTATCAAACAGATTAACAACTCACACTAATTTGTTCTAAGGTTTGTGTATGTTTTTATGTTTTTATGTACTTATGATTATCGTTATTACTTTGGTTGTGGTGTTGCTGTGTTGTATGGTGGTGAAACCAAAGAAAAATTTTCTGCTTCGGCAGAACAATAAAGTTTTATTCTATTCTATTCTATTCTATACATATGGATCGATATTAGTATTATATCAAATTATGGGAAACTAAATGTAAAATGACAACAAATCAACAGATTTTCACTTGTGTATTTGTAAATAAACAAATAACATAAAACAAACAAATTTTAACTGAAAAAGGCTATGGACAATGTAACTCTTGTAACGTATTCATTTAAATAAAGTGTGTTTTAAAAACGTGGCATATCCTTCATTCCATGAATAGTACAACGTGTCACGTGGTGGTGTATCTTTCACCTATTTATATATTGATTAAAAATAGAAATATGAAAGATTTCTAATTTTGAATATGATGTATTAACAGCAAATTAACAAAATGAGTGACTCAGCAATCCAACGCTTAAGCTCAGTGTTAATGCGTGGAGCATGAATGAATCACAGGGCGTTAATAAGTTACGTATTTGAGACGCAGGCTCCCCTCCCCAACGAGTACACAAACAATGAACATGGCGTTCGTACCGGCCAGTTTGTGTCGGACGGTCCTCCTGGGAAGCAGGGTAACGTTGACAAGAAAAACCTGCTTAAACTCACGGAATATGAAAGGAACACTACTGAGTCGAAATGCAGTGACATCAGTATCGGGTGCTATACTTCCTAAGCCAGATAAGGTATGTTTTCTTTGTACTGGATGTAAAAATCTAAAAACGTAAGTAAAAGGGGCGTAAGTTATATTAGCGACGGTATGTGAACCAATGAAAGCTCGGAGCGGTGTGATGGACGTACGCCAGGGCCAGTGAACGTACAATACGGAAGTAATTCGCGTACAGTATTTCTGTAGTAGCTATTACACAAATGGTTCAAAAATGCTGCTAATAACATTTATAGCACCACTTGTCATGGAATAATTAGTTACTTCGATTCTATTCTATGCGTTTCTCTGTTCAGGTACCGTTTGGTCTAACGCGCATAACAGTGGTGGTGGTCCCCTTCTTGTACATGGGCACCCTGATCAGCAAGAATTTTGCCGCTATCCTGGAAGAGAACGATATCTTCATTCCCGACAACGACGACGATGACGACTGAACAGAGGACAGTAAGAGCCCACCTGCTCTCCCTAATATTCAAATAGCCCCCTAGTATGAATTAGAAGAAATGCCCAGGCTACTGGAATTTTTCTAATAATCTATTAACCAGAGGTGTATAATCCAGGTTCAGAAAGTAAAAGTCCTCACCAGGATTTTGCTCAAGCTTGCTAGATTTTCTAATTAGTGCAATCCAGGTAAAATGAGTGGAATCAACACAATCCAGGAAGCCTGAGCAAAATCCTGGTGAGGACTTTTACTTTCTGAACCTAGATTATACACCTCTGCTATTAACAATATTTTGCTAATTTTGCTTGTGTGGATGGTTTTACCAATGACAAAATATAGTTTTTTGTTTCCTCAGAATAGGAAAAGCATGTTAAGGATGGGTCTTGCATTGGAGCTGGTGCACAGGATCGGTGCAGGAATGTGTTAACCTGTCACATTCTCTTTACATCGCCTCCTTCCAATCACCACCTGATCCAGTTTCCTTTCTGTCTTTAAGGATATATAACGAAACCAGCTTTCCTCACTCATGTTCGCAAGGATCGTTTGCCTTGATGAAGTAAAATATGATTGAATTGAGTCGGCTGCCTTTCATTTATTGAATTTTTTGACCTATTCATTTTATAACAGGATTTATTAACACATAAAAGTATGCGGCAAATAATCATACACACTTTAGGTTTTAAATATTTTAAAATAATGAGTTTAATTTCTGAAGTTAAATATTATGTAACAAGATGAATAATTTCTTGAAGTATCATAGTTTTCAATGAATGATACATGACAAAATGGTTTCTTTTTAGACTCCAAAACTAGCTTGTAAAGAGTGATAACTTTGCCTCAGTAGTCACAGTACCATCCACTACTGTCAACACCCACACAAGGAGGCAGAGATCATTTCATATCATAAATAGTTGTCAGAAACATTGTTCCTCAATCAAGGGCTTATTGGTTGGTGCTGTTTCCTAGGAGATGTTCCTCCTCCAGAGCAGCACTGGCCAGACTGAGGTGTTCTTTTAAAGAGGTGATCTCTCTCCCACTAAGGCTCTTCATATTGATAAGCTCCACATACACCTGCTTATAGCGCTCACTCAGTTCCTGCTTCTCCTACACACACACACACATACACACATTACAGCAGAAAAGATGAAGATATGAAAGAAGAGATCAAGTTATTTCTGAAAAATATGCATGTATTTAGTTAAAAGTGCACGGTAGTACACATATTTCCAGAGAAGTATCATTTCAGACTGAGGTCCTTCGTGATGAGGTACTGTTTCTCTGGAATATTTGTGTGCTGCAGTATTTACTACCAAAAACAGTACAACACAATTGCTCCCTGGAATGTCTACACACATAAATAAACAGAGAGCAGGTTCTGTTAACCATTCAAAAAGAACACGAATGAGACTGGAGAGATTCTTCAAGGTTTTACCTTCATTAGAGACTGGACTTCATTCCTGAGACAGCAGATCTCCTTGTGTAAGTACTCTATCTCATTCTCCTTTACTCTCAGCATGGTCTGCACCATAAACACACACACACACACACACAGCTGGCATCTTGAACTCCGCTGTGAACAGCACCAAATTCAAAGCAGCTAACCAAAGCAGATGTTGAGAATCACCTACATGTGCAATAAGAATAGTCTTTGAAATTATTATAAAATAAATATAGTGAAAGAGGCGAAACAGGCCTTATTTTTCTTTACCACTAGATGGCAGTGTTTCACTGGAAAGCCATCCACACATGAAGCCAACCACACGTAACCATGAACTTCTCACCTCCAGCTCTGAGGAGCTCCGCTCACAGCTGCCAAGGGAGACCAGCCCTGTACTTTGACCTGTCATGAAGGACCGCATGAGACTCATCTCCTCAGTCAGACACACCTGAAGTTCCTGTTCGGACAAGAAGAACAAATGACGACAAGACTGGTAGACGGTGACAGTTCTGCTCAGAGACGCTCTTTTTTTACACTAGCCTGAGATCAGTCGGCTGCTTCTCCTAACACTGAATGTTAAAATGTATATAATCTACCCTGACCTGAGGTCAGTATGAGAGGCCAGCCCTCATAAACGCAATGATGCGTTTCTATCCTGCGTAGCCAATGAAGAACACGCGTATTGTTGGGACGATGGGCCTAGATCGGCGAGACATCCACCCAGAGAAGTGCCAACACATGGCCACACACAGTGAAGGGCCTCGAGCAGCTGAACTGAGACGCCTCCTCTCTGCGCCTCGTACCCGGTTCTCCTTCCGGAGCTCCTCCACCTCCCTCTCCTTCTCCTGCATCAGCGCCTGCCTGTGGCCTGTGGTCTGCTGCGCGTGAATCAGCTCCACACACGTCTGAGTGTAACGCTCGGAGAGGCCGTCTAACTCCTGCTGCAGACATGTGGACTCAGGCCTGACACACACACACACACACACACACACACACACACACACACACACACACACACACACACACACAATATACGCTTAATCAGTGGATGATGAATTGATACATGCTTTAATGCACTGAAAATCAGTAGACTTGTAGAAGCCTCTTCAGTGAACATGGAGCATGTCATAAATGTAAATGTAAAAATGTAAATATTTGTCAATTGTGATTTTTCACCGCAATCCTCCGCTTTTTTACCCATCTGTGCAGTTAGAACACACACACTAGTGATTACTAGGGGGCTGTGGATCACACGTGCCCAGAGTGGTGTGCAGCCCTAGCCCGGGGAGCAGTTGGGGTTAGGTGCCTTGCTCAAGGGCACCTCAGTCATGGCCTCAGGCCTGGGAATCGAACCCACGACCCTCCGGTCACAAGACCAGTTCCCTACCACCAGACCATGACATCAGCACTCCCCAGCAGCCCTTCAGTTCTGAACCCATCAATTAATCATATTACCTTCACACCACATCCTATGAACTCACATTGGAGAGGCGGTGTCTACTCGCTTCCCCCTCCCAGTCTCTCCAGATCATCACATATCATCAATCATCCTTCTAGCCTGCATTGATCCAGGGATGAGACATGAAAAAGAGAATACCTCTCTTCCCTCTTTTCTCTATTTTATTATATCTCTTATCTAGAGGAGATAGAGGACAGACAGTACTAAGAACCAGATTACTACCCAACTCATTGCTCCCTACATTCCATGGGAGGGCTAGGAATCTCAGACAGTTCAGAAGTGGATGTAATTTCATTTCAAAAACACTACATCCTAAAAAGCAGATCTGACAGGTGACTTCACACCTATGGACAGTATCTGTTGTTCCAGGACCTCACATCTGCACACATTCACCCTTTTCTCATGCTCTAAGCATGGCTCATGACGTTTTCACCTAGCATGGTCTGAATTTTATATAAAAAACCATCTTGGGTGAGGCCTTCCTCCTCCTCTTCCTCTAAATCTGCTATTACGGATTCTTCATCTTTTTGTCCCCCAATGTACAACTGTTAAGCCCACAAGGCTCTCATTACTGATACTCTTACTTCCTGTACATGTAATGCTATGTAAATGTGTTCATTTACAGTACTATTCATTTATATGTAAATATCCACCCATGTATGGCATTTCTAAATAAATAAATAAAAATACATTCATAAGTACATTTTACTTTTTCAAAAATTATCAGTCTGGTATGCTTTTCTGGATTATATTCAATGGGAAAACGGTGTTGTCTAATAACCTAGCACTGACCGAGAAGTGTAGAGGACATCTCTTTGGTGTTACTAAATAAACTAATTAATTGAGAAAGTGTAAGGCATGTGAAGCATATCGACCAACCCCTGTTCATGATTTGAAGCAACCTACAAGAGCTCAGACAAATGTTGCAAATGTTAAAACCTTAAAAGAGCCTCATCACACATTTATGTCACCTGTATGACGCCGTTATAACAGCCATAAGGACGCCGGTGTTCACCTTGCATGGCGTCGCGTGCCTCCTCCTTCAGCAGTCGCTCCCTCTGCTCCTCCACCTCTCGCCTCTCTCTCTCGTGCTCCCTCTCCAGCTCCTGCAGTGTTTCCTTGTGTTCTCTCTCCATCCGCTCCAGCCGGGAGTGGCAGGGGGCTCCCGGGCAGCAGGGGGCGCCGTGAGAGGCTCGCCCGAAACGCAGTGCCTCAATCTGCTGCCTCAGAGACAGAACCTGAGGGGCAGGTACACAGGCCAGAACACAGTAGGGCTGGGACAATATATTGTTAAAACGATGTTACAACTGAATATTACAGTACAATAATATCAACTATTCATTTGAGACAGCAGGACTGAAGGAATAAAAACCAATATATGAGAAAAGTTTGAAACTGTTAGATCAAGTTTTTACTCATTGTAGTTGCAGGTGTACATTATTTGCATGTTTCAAATTTCTTCCTTTCATATAAATTTTTGTGAGAGTTTGTTTGTAACAAACATTTTTAAAGACAAACTTTTAAATTACTACCTCTCTCTGTAGTTCCTCATTGCTTGCTTGTGAAACCTCTGACCCAATCAGCTTCATCTCCCCAAGAGGAATATTTTCAAAATCCTCCCACTTCTTCTCAATATCACTCCCTACAAGGGTTTCAGGGATCTGTGGCATAATATGAACCACTGAGGCCACCATACCCTTTTTCAATTGCACTTTGTCCCATGGGCTCTCGCCATCTTTGTCTGAGTGGACTTCCTGGAACCACTTAGTTCTGTCCTCCAGTCGCCTCTCAAAATCCTCGTCTCTCCCCACTCCAGCCTCCCGCTGATTGGTTAATGGCGATGACATTGTGTCTGGCTCATCCTGACACGGACTAGTGACCTCTGACCCTGAATCATGTAGATCTGGATATGAGGGAGAAAATCTGCAGGATGCATTCTGGGAAAGTGACTTTTGCTTTAGACTTCCACTGTCACCATCAGGGAGTCTGAGAGAGGGAGAGAGAGAGAAAGAGCAAGAGAGAAAGAAAGAGAGAGGATTCATTCTTGAAATAGAAGCTTGGAAGCTGGATTAAGTTTAAAGATTTTCTACATTATAGCAAATCTGAGAAAGTAATATTTTATGGCCATATACTTTAGATTTCTATTAACTGATTGTTCAGAGATGGTTTTCAGCTGAGGTTAGTTAGGTTTCATCAAGGAAAATCAAGTCCACTGAGACTTAAACTGTAACCCTCAAAACCAAGAAAAGAAAAAATGCCTGCTTGCTGTATTATTGTGTACATAATAACTATTTTGTAACTGTCCGTACTGTGCAACACCGGAGGAATCAGTGGGTTTGATGCATCTCCTCAGAATGTCAATCCAGTTCCTCCTGATACGTGAAGTCATGGCTGATAGGGTGACCTCTCCGTCTCGCATCTGTGCTCCAGCAGACGGCACCCAACCAGAACATGGCAGACATATGGAAGATTGGATTTGAAGTCCATAAAGGGGACGGAACAGTAAACTCCTAAGTTATTAAACATACACACTACACACCAGCACATGCTCTTTAAAAGCAGGTTTTTCAAAGGCGTAATTCTTCGGATACATAAATAGGGGTGGATGAAGTTACAAACTACTTTAAATAGATGATGAGCTCATTTTCATTTAGCAACAAAAATGTCTCTGCTAATCATAAGGCGAGCGAAAAGTAAATGTGTACATGTATCTGAAGACCATAGTTCTTGTCAGCATCGAAGTCCACAACTCTCACACTGTGCTGAACATCAATCAGTCCATCAGGCTCCTCCCTCTGTTTAAAATTATATATAAAAACAAACAAACAAAAAAATAACATTTTATTTCCCTCCATGAGGCCCCAGTACACCTGGCAACACATAAAAACTCATATTGAGGACTTGGATAGAGGCGCTAGACAGATGTAGCCTGCGCATCAAACCAATGAAGCGTCAAAAATCACTAATGAATTAGCCCGTAAAAGACCTCTGGCCCATGCGTGCCTGCAGAAGTATTTTTACTTAGCGCTACAGCGTCACATGCTGACCATAAACTGAGTTGTTGTGACACTTTCAGTGGGGTAAATACGTTCAGCTCACCTCCGAAGCTTCAGGGTCAATATAGTATTTTAGGCCAAAGTCGTCCAGCACAAACCAGAACTTCCTCCACTGTACAAAGAGACACAGAAACAGATTTACACAATACGTACAACACAAGAAATGCTTAAAGTCAAACACGAATGAACGTTAAATTAAACTAGTTTAATTCCAGCTAATTTCCGAGCCGTGTAGAATACGATACACAAAACTGGTTTACATGAAATGTCAGGCTGAATAAGATCTAACAACCTTGTTAGACAGCCTACATAATTAATAACTTCATAAAATAATGAGCTTCATTCAGCTGTTATTTTTAAGTTGCCAGCGTTTATCTATCTTATATTAGTGTATATATATATATATATATATATATATATATATATATATATATATATATATATATATATATATATATATATATATATATATATATATATATATATATATAAATATATGTTTTCTTTATATATAGCTTACTTCCTCGCTGCTGTCCAGCAAGTACATCCATCCCTTTTTGAAGTCCAGAGAGTCAAGCTTGAACGGAAGAGCAATCACATTACAAATGGTAAAGAGTTCGGCTACCTTTCAAATGTAATCCGTTTTATTTTCTTATGAAAGTACTACAAACTAGAGAAAACAAATGTTTATTGTACTGCATTACAACAGTATTGTAGTGTATGAAAAATGGCCGTTGGTGTCAGAATCCTGATCCTAAACTCGAGACGCAGGCGCGTGAGGCGCTAGAACACCGGCGGCGTAACAAACCCGTTCCACACCTCAAACCGCCGGCGGTCAATGAGACACGCCCACTTCACCATTTACCGCTGCACACAATACCCTGTATTATTACATTCAAGTCCAATGACATTTCAAGAACTTACCGTCATCATTGATTGATGATATCAGCCGACGGCATGAAAAAGGAAGTAAACAAATGCTTAGGGAACTAACCAGTTTCCGTAGTTAGTTTGCAGTGCCTAGGGTGAATTGAACATTAGTGCGTCCATTTAGACTAATACACTGCTAGTAACTTTGGAGTCAATTGCACGTATCCGATTTCTTCGATGAAAAAGGAAAAACTAACTGCGTATTATTTTTTTTAACAACAACTTCGTATGTAAATTCAAATTAGTAGTTCATTGTGGTTGAAGGCGAGAACAACTGGTCATGTGATTTGCAGTCAGCTTCCGTGTTCACGAGCACTGAAACCAGTGAGGCCTCGGTGAATAGCGAATGTAGTCTTTGGAGTAGTTTAATCTAGTGACTTTTTTGTTTACACATATAAAGCGTCCTTGACATCAAAAATAGTATTTTACTTCCTAGAGGTACCTGCTTGTGCATAGCCCATTTTACCTTTTGCATATCTGAATATATATTGCCAAAAGTTTTCGCTCACCCATCCAAATTATCGGAATCAGGTGTTCCAATCATTTCCATGGCCACAGGTGTATAAAATTAAGCACCTAGGCATACCAGGCATACTGTATGGGGTCGCTCTCAGGAGCTCAGTGAATTCCAGTGTGGAACTGTGATAAGATGCCACCTGTGCAACAAATTCAATCTGGAAATTTCCTCGCTCCAAAATATTTCACAGTCAACTGTCAGCTGTATTAGAAGAAAATGGAAGTGTTTGGGAACTACAGCAACTCAGCCACAAAGTGTTAGGCCACAAAAACTGATGGAAGGGGGTCAGTGGATACTGAAGCACATAGTGTGAAGAGGTCGGCAACTTTCTGAAGAGTCAATCACTACGGACATCCAAACTTCATGTGGCCTTCAGATTAGCTCAAGAGAGCTTCATGGAATGGGTTTCCATGGTCAAGCAGCTGCATCCAAGCCATACATCACCAAGTGCAAAGGAAAGCGTTGGATACAGTGGTGTAAAGCACACCGTCACTGGACTTTAGAGCAGTGGAGGCACGTTCTCTGGAGTGACAAATCTCACTTCTCCATCTGGCAATCTGATGAATGGGTCTGGGTTTGGTGATTGCCAGGAGAACGGTACTTGTCTGACTGCATTGTGCCAAGTGTTAAGTTTGGTGGAGGGAGGATTATGGTGTGTGGTTGTTTTTAAGGAGCTGGGCTTGGCCCAGTGAAAGGAACTCTAAATGCTTCAGCATACCAAGACATTTTGGACAATTCCATGCTCCCAACTTTGTGGGAACAGTTTGGAGCTGGCCCCTTCCTCTTCCAACATGATTGTGCACCAGTACACAAAGCAAGGTCCATAAAGACCTGGATGACAGGGTCTGGTGTGGATGAACTTGACTGGCCTGCAGAGTCTTGACCTCAACCCAACAGAACACCTTTGGGATGAATTAGAGAAGAGACTGAGAGCCAGGACTTCTTGTCCAACATCAGTATGTGACCTCACAAATACGCTTCTGGAAGAATGGTCAAAAATCCCCATAAACACACTCCTAAACCTTGTGGACAGCCTTCTCAGAAGAGTAGAAGCTGTTCTAGCTGCAAAAGGTCATAATGAATGTCATACTGTCAATGTCATATTGAACCCTATGGATTAGGAATGGGATGTCAAGCTGATATGTGAGTCAAGGAAAGTGAGCAAATTATTTTGGCAATAAAGTGTATGTCCTGAATTAGAAACCCAACACCACTGCTCATGGTGCATTGTGTGTGTGTGTGTGTGTGTGTGTGTGTGTGTGTGTGTGTGTGTGTGTGTGTGTGTGTGTGTTTGCATGTGCATGTATGCATGCATGTGTGTGTATGAGGCATGTGTGTGTATGAATCATGTGTGTGTATGAGGCATGTGTGTGTACCTGCATCTGAGGTTGGTTACATTTTATTTCAGGTCTATTAGCAGACATGTTCTGTTCTCTGGACTTCTGCAAACAACAAAAATAGACCCAATAATACCTCAGACAGTAGCATTTCCAGACATAAACCAAAACTGCAATCCTGCATTTGATGATACTGATTTACAGTAATCATCCACAGATGTTTGTGTTCTCAGTGATGATTTCACTATCTTAACAATTAGGTTGAAGGTATGACCTGAGGATTTATTATTACAGAGAATAAATGTCAGTGTTTACGTTTTATATGGGAATTGTATATATTATTTTGAAATGATCAGTACATATGGGGAGTGGTGTTTTTGTTGATTAAAACAATAGGACCAGTGTTGATCTTAGCACTGACAGACCTGTGCAAGGCCAGACGCATTACTGTTGCTTTCGGACGACCCTCCCGCGTCCCTGTCGTGGTGTCTCCTGTCCCTGTCTCTGCGCTCCCTGCCTCTCTCTCTCCCTCTCCCTCGTTCCTGCTGCTCTCCGTGGTAAGTGTCTCCATCCCTCCCTTCCCTGGAGCTGGGAAGATGGGGGGAATTGTGCGAGGTGAACATCAGGAAGAGAAGTGGCGTGGGGTCATGAGCGTGTGTTTGTGTTTTACTGCTGCCCTCTGACCTGTGCTGGTCGTCTCTGCGCGGACTACGACTCTGCGGTCTCCTCCTCACTACGACTTCTTCTTCCGGGTACAGATTCACCCTGGGGATGTCGGCTATCACCACATAGTCCTCTATTGTCATCTCCGGCACAGCGGGCTGGCTGGTGGACCTCGTGTTTTCAGATAGTATTAGTGCTTCCAGCCCCCGCCGCATCGTGCTCCGGCTTCTGTCGTTAATCTGCTTGTCAGTCTCCACGGATACGACTTGGGGCTTGGACGATGTCTTTGTAGGACTCCGCCTTGATGGGGAGATGTTCCGAGATGACTCGGGTGACGCGGGGCTCAAGAGGGAACGGGCGGACCCGTGCCAGGAGCCCTGTGATTGGCTGAGATCTGTTCTAGATTGCCTTTCTGATGCAGAAGATTTTGATGATGTTCGTGCTTTATCAGTTTCATAATGGCCCTGTTTTTTGTCTCTTGCGAAGCCATGACCATTCTTATCGTAATCTCTGTGGACTGGTGAAGTATCACGGCTGTTACGACCTGTGTTATGGCCTGTGTTACGACCACTGTTATGGCTGTTGTATCCATTGATGTGATTGCTTCCTTTTTGTGAAAAATAGCTTTTGTTGTCAAAGTCACTACCTGGTGGTGAGAAAGCTCTGCTGTTACAGCCAGTGTTATGTCCACTTTTTCGACTGTTACATCCACTGCTTTGGCTATTGTGGCCATTGTTGTAACAGTGACTGTCAGTTTCCATGTTAGATCTAGATCTTTTTGACCATTTCTTTCTTTCCTGTTGCGAATCATCTGACTCTGCTGAGCTAGCAATTGATTTGAGATTCCGATACAGCTTTTCAGAATCCAGGCTGTGTCCATAGGAACTCTGAGAGGGGCATCTCTTGTGGGAGGGGCCTGATTCTGCATATTTGTATGAGCCAGAGGCTTGAGAGGGAGAGTGTGTACAAGAGACAACAGACTCTCTTCTCCTCAATGGGCTACATTTTCTAGAAACCTGTCTAGATGACACATAAGGGGTTCCATGGTGTTGGGAGGTGGAGCCTCTGCGGTGGGAGGAGCTACGCGATGATTCTGTCTGCCTGTGTGGTGAGACATTGGTAGACTTTGGACTAGCAGAACGAGGGCTTGCCCGTGAACGGCTGTCACCACGTCTGAAGTTTGAGTAGGGCATGTAACGTTGTGGAGAAAGGCCACTTGTTGCCTCACTACTGAACATCTCACAGCGCCTCCTATGGGATGGGAGGCCCAGGTCCGGATTGCGGAAGGGAATTGTGGCTTTTCGCTCCGGGCTGCAGTTGCTGGGAAGAGGGTGCCCTCTTTCATAGTACCGCACAGGAGGAGGATGGCTGCCATCTTGCATGTCACGGTCAAGTGACAGGAAGCGATTAGCTCTTTTGAAAATGGCACGATTACTCGCCTGCTCCTTCTCTTTTCTTGATTCTAAAGGAGAAAAAGAAACCATCCATAATATGTAACCTATATTATGTATTTTAATATGAAGAACTGTTACATATATTAATATGTAATAGTCCATAAAGTGTAACGTTACATGTGTAATGCAGTAATGTTCAGTACACCCCACTGACATGGAATACAGATATTATCAGAAGTGCGTTGACTAATGTGTACACAAAGGAGGAGTGTGACCCGCTGGACTGACCCTGGCCCCTTTGTGGGCATCACCTGTGCATCGGCTGCCTCTCCTGCTGGAGCTTCTACTGCGTGTCTCCATCACAGAACAGCTGTCAGCGCGGTGGAGAGGGGAGTCAAGGCGAGTCATCTTTTACAGCCCCACGCCTGTTCGGGGAGCTTCTGGATAGTTTTAGAGCTGTCCTGTGGTTTTGTACATGCGATGTTTTACTTTAGGCCCTCTTAAATTTCTCTGTTTGGATAACAAAGAACAATGGCCTTTTGCAAATGGCCTTTTCAGCTGTGGTTAATTAGTAATCAGTGAAGATAAAGATGTACTTAGTAGGGTCTGTATAGGAAAAGAAAAAAACAACAACAAAATAAACATGAAACTGAAATTTGCCGTAACAGTTGTCAGTTCATTCATGTGATTGGTTGATTGTGTCGGGTCAGAGAGCAAAGTGTGATAAGAACAGTATGACATCACAATAGGTGATCGTTAAGGACATGGCACCTTAATTTGCGTGATTGCTGGAATGTGATAGAATCCAACCAATCGTGAATAATTTACCTCAGAAAGGTGAAGAGAGAGACGTTTAGCTCCTTCTGTGATAGCTGCACTCTTAGTAGGATCTTTAGCAGAAACAAGATATTTTAATGTAGGCCTGAAGTTTCATTGTATCCTGTGGTTTCATCAAGCTCAAAGGTTAGATGGGGTTTAGGCCAAACATGAAACATTATTAACACATTATTATTAGAGGTGAATACGAACAAACTCGACTGAACAGCTACATAACGTGTAAGTAATGAAACACCAAGAAACCAAGACATTAAAGTACAGATTTTTGATCAAAGTTACATCATGCTGGTCCCCACTGGTCAAATATCAGTCTAGCCCATTAAATTAAGCAGCAGACTACAAGCAAAAACTTAACGTTCACTAGCCTGAACATAATGCAAATGTCAACGCTAAGGTACACAAGACACATTCCATTTACACAGAGCACATCATACAAGAATGCAACATACTCACAGCTACAAGAAAACTCTCACACGGAGACCACTAGGAGCTCAGCTCTGTCCCACTCTATGTATCCCCCGTTGAGGTTGCCAGGGTCTTCTATCTCTCCTTCCTCTCTCCATCCCTCCGTCCGCGCCGCCTCTCCGTCCTTCGTCTGTTACTTTAGGAGTGCTGGAGTGTAACCTAAGCTAGACTTGGCCTCTGCTTCATGACTTTTTCATGGCATCCTGCACTAGCACTGCTGCCCTCTTGGGCTTTTTGTCCCTCTTATCTTCATCCTTCCTACTTCTTCTTTTTGTCTTTGCTACCTGAGCCAGAACCACATGGTTTGCTCACCGAAACGTCTCCGTCCCCCTCATCGTCCACTTGTCCGCTGCGCCATGCTACATCCCATAATAATCAGGGGTCCAGTGGTCGAGTGATTTAGTGATGACAAAGCACACGTTGTCAAAGGTGGCGGGCGGCCCCGAGCTTCGAGTGGAGAGATGTGTTACGTTTTGGCGTCCATGTTGAGTGGGGATATAGCGTTACATTCCGTTCCCCGAGGACACAAGCTGCTCATTAAATCGCAATGGGATGACAGAGCAAACCTTCTCACTGCGTCCTGCGTTTCAAGTAGGTCTGGCCGATAGGTAACCATAGTACTGAGCATCCTGTCCACCTCTGAAGGTAGATTAAAGTGACAAAACTTTTAAAGTTTATTTATTTTTAAAAAACTACAACGCAGATTTCTGGATACTATTAAAGCTAAGAGACTCCTGAATTTTAAGAGACTTGAGTTGGTAAAATGCTGTAATGTGAGGTGATTCAAAATCAACCACCGTAAACGAAGCATGTGGTGAAAGCCAACTATAGGCGACTTCTGCTAAGAGAGGCATGGTAAAGTTTTGTCAGAGTAAAGTAATACGGGAAAGTTATGTGAGAGTAAGTTAAACCCAGGCATGATCAACAGAGCAGAGCAAGACGAGTTAGCCCAAACTTGAAGCTCTTCTATTGTCTCTGTCTTCCTTAGCCATGTGGGGTCTAGCTGGTGTTCTCTGCCCGCAGGGCGCTTTGACTCAAGAGGACAGACAACATCTGTCGTTCTTTTGCCCCACAGCGACCCCCACCCCTCCACCCAAACCCCCACCCCTCCACCCAAACCCCCACCCCTCCCCCCTGCTCCCTTCCCCAGCCCACCCCAGCCCACCCTTCCTCCACCCATTCATAGACACACACACTGGCTCTCCCAAATGTTGCCCTTTTGTGTTGTGCCATTGTCCACTGCTGCTTTGTGTGTGGCTCCACCCACTCCTTGGAGTCCCACTGGTGACTGTCGTAAAAGACCTCAACCAGAAGCTGCCCACTGGCCCCGCCCTCCCTGCTGGTCCCGCCCTCCCTGCTGGCCCCGCCCTCCCCACTGGCCCTTACAGACCCTCTTGCTCATGAAATAATGGTTCTCCTTTCAGTGCTTTTCTAAACACATCTCATGATACAAGTGCGGCTAAAGACCATAATAACTCTGGTTTCTAAACTTTACGAAGGACTGAACACTTTTGTTAGTGTTAGGTGTGTTAGATCAAGTGGAATAAACCTTTTAAGTTTTGAAGCTTTAAAATGAGAATTTCATATTGGTGATTTAATACCATAACTGATTAAATGAAAACATGTTTTAATTAAAGTTAATTATTCAATTTTATTACATTCAATATTTCTTGTTCATATGTTCATATTTTGTCTTTGTAGCTACTTTGTGATGTATAGTTTCACATTTTAAGAACATGTCTATTCAAAAGCAGCATCTCTCCCACGCTTCTTCAGCTCATGTTGACAGAGTTGTAGATGTAATTGGCCCGTTTTGCCGTGTTGTGCTGAGGTCCCAGTGCTGGGCGTGTGGCTGTGGTGGAGGGAGGAGTGGCCCCCAATCTGAATGGCTCGGTATGGGGTAGCCAGGAGCCTGCAGCAGATGGGAATGATTAGCTCTGTTCACATCGCTATCAAAAGCCCCGCCCCCCACCCGCCCCACAAACTCACCCATTCCTCTGAACAACCGCTAATAATGCTCCCAACAGACCAACAACCTTAGAAGTCTTAAAAAAGAGAACAAAAAAAAAAGATAAAGGCAAATGTAAGTTGCCACAAATTGGAAAAGTATGCCATCCCACTTCTGTCTGGTTTTCTGTGAAAAACAATGTCCTTTTGTTTGGCCCCCAAGGTTCTCCGACCGCAACATATGTTCAGTGATCGTCGCTTTTAGGTTTTGAATGTTCATATTTTGCATTTCTTCCAGGAAGCATTATGTGGTTCACTTTATCGCAAGTGATTTGGAAAAGTACTTTTTTTGGAAGAGTCTACATAAATGTAATATTAGATTTGTATAAAAGGCAGTGAGTTATTTACACGGTATTGTCTTCAAATTGTGAATGACGATGCTAATATCCATTTCACAGTGTCAATAAATGTTAACTGAACATGAAACAACAGAGCAAGATTTTTTTATATTTCATAATCTTTATTTGGAAAAATAATTTAAGCTAAATCCTTCCCAAAACAAAAACAAAAGTAAAAAATAGGAATGAAAACAATAGTATTAATAACACTCTTTTTACAAGCCTTTTAAATAATAGTTTTTGAAACATCCCAGCAACCCGAAGTGCCTTTGCAAGTAACAAGTACAACTTAAAAAAACTTAAATAATCTTAAAAACATTACAAAACTTTAGAAATACAACGTACAACTTAAATAAAATAAATTAACTCATACAACTTTTTTTTATAAAAAAAGAAACAAGCAAAACAAACAAATAAAGATATCATTCATATTAACACAAATGCTTTTCATCACAGGAAAATAATTACATATGTATTCGAAACCATATAAAACGTTACAAAAAGAAGCGGAGGCTCGGAAGACTTTAGAGATTTTTGCGCACTTTTTTTCCCATTTACACAGTGATCAAGTAATACATATAGTCTCCACTGGTCATGTGACAGGATATGACATCATGCAACATTCAACCTCGTGAAAGACAGGCCAGTATGGCCAAACATCCACCGTTTTGATGTAGTCTCTTGCACACTGACTTGTGGGGCTTGGAGATATTGGCGAGAAAACCAGCAAATGTTGCCAAAATATTGCTAAAATGTTGCCACGGCACCGCCATGGAATCCAAGAGTAGGACACTGGCGAGAACGCTGTGATACATTTCTACATTATACTATTCTTCAACGTCTTTAACGTTTGGTGCAGACTCTGGGCACAGAAATAGCCTGTATGGGCTCGGAGTTATTGGCGAGAAATTAAAAAAACAGCAAATGTTGCCAAAAATATTGTTAAAACATTGCCACAACGTTGCCAGAGTACTGCACACCACATGGCAAAACATTGCGATACGTTTCCTTGAATTCCTACTTCTGTTTCTTTCTGATAATTTTTACTTTTCTTTTTTTTTGTCTTAAATCTAAAAATCCAGTGGACACACATTGTCCAACACCTTTATAAAATGGCTTTACAGGTCAATTTTACAGATACATTTGAAATAGGGACTGCAAACTTTAAGTGACCACACCCTTCCCACCCCGTTTTCCATAGGTTTCCAAGCCAACAGGCCACCTTTGGCCTGCACTTCTTTCAGAACAGAGAACCAGCTCACCCTGAATATCAGTTAAATCAGTCCTACTTTCTCAGCAGCAGTAGTCACGAGGTGGCACGTTTCCACCTAAGGTTTCGAGCAGCAGCATTTTCCATGGGAGTTCAAAATGTCTCCCATAGGACACAATGAGCATCGGCTTCCAGGAGGCCCATTACACCTGAGCGAGGAGAAAGGAGGCCAGCAACAAAACGTTAGTTCGTTTGAAGTTTGGCAGAAAATGGAGGACGCTAAAGTCAACTTTATTTGAGAAAGCTAACAGTGGTGTGGGAGATTTGCACGTTGATACTCACCTCAGTTGCAATTACACATTCGTCTTTTCCCTCCGACATGACCATGACGGATTTGTATTTAGTGTCGACACACGGCGACACGGATGCCGATGCACATGCTGACTCGGAATACAGTGAATCGGAATAGTTCGACTCTGAATGCTTTGACTCCGAGAACTTTGACTCGGAATATCTTGACTCAGAATACTTTGATGCATCACTGTAAATAAATAACATGGAAAGACATTAATACATGGATGGACATGTACACATGGATGCACAATTTTTGTACTTTTGAGTGTCTTGGTCTATATACGAAGCAACCACAAATCTGAAATAAAGTTAAATGAATAAAATCTATATTTTAAAAAAATGCACAAACCTATCTGACTCTAAAAAGAGTTTTGCTTGGACAGAATATTCACCTTTTCAGACGTTTTCTGCGTTTTTCTTCAGACTCGCAGGAGTCCTGCAAGGTTTGGCACTTCACGTCTTCGCAGCTTTCGGAAAGCTCCTTTGCTGACGTTTCCTTCCCAACGTGCTCCAGCTTCACCTCGTGTTTAACCTCGTACTTCACTTCCTGCACGAGATTGTAGTCAGAGGCGTGGTGCCTTGACTTGTACCCACTTTTCTCCGCCGCCCCGCCCGAGTCCTCGTGGTCGCCATGGAAATCGATCTTCTTGTTGATGTTTTTAACGGGCGCCACCCCCACCACGCTGATGCTAATGTCTTTGTCCCGGTTGCAGTTGTTCGTGAGGTTGTTGATGGTCTCGTTCTCCCCGTTAGCCGCCTCGTCCTCGCGGTCCCTCCGCCTGCGCTGCACCTTCGAGCGAATGCACATGGCCAGGACGGCGCACGCTACAATAAGCAACAGGGCCAATAGAACGCCCGAGCCCACGGCCGTCCATGGGATGTCGCCTGCCGTCTGCGAGGCTCTGTCGGGAAGCAGGAACTGACAGTTGCGTCCTCCGTAGCCAGGCAGGCAGGCGCAGACGTAGCGGTTGTTGCGCTCGTGACAGGTGGCGCCGTTGTGGCAGGGGTTGTGCTGGCAGCGGCTGATGGGCGAGGTGCAATTGCGGCCCGTGTAACCCGGGGGGCAGGTGCAGGTGTAGCCGCCGGGCCCCTCCTGGCAGGTGGCACCATTTTGACAGGGGTAGAGGGAGCACTCTTCGCTGGCGCGGTCACACGTCATCCCCGTGAAGCCATCGGGGCACTGGCACAGGTAGGAGTTCACTAGGTCCACACAGCGGGCACCTGAGTATGGCCACATTATGTCAATCAGAACGTTAATCATAATTGCACAGGCCTGTGTGTCTAAACAAACGTTACCTGAGGCCGTTGGCACGATAGTGACTGTTAATATGACTTTTTTCCCCATTCGGGGACATTAAACTGGCTCTTATTTGTTAAACATCGTGGCTGGACTAGGACCAGGCCTCCACAGACACTGGAACTCTCGAGAATCTAAAAATCAAGACTAATCCCAATCTTGGACGTATTTTTTGTTACAGCAGAGATCTCCCCCATGAGGAACCAATCTGAGGAGCCAGTGGGCCGTACCGTTGGAGCAAGGACTGGACGTGCAGTGGTCTATCTTCTTTTCACAGTTGAAGCCGGCGTAGCCCGTGGGGCACTGGCAGAAGTATCCTCCATCAGGGCTGTCAGCGCACCGCCCACCGTTGAAGCACGGGCCGTCCGCACACGTCATGGCACTCAGCTCACAGTTCTTGCCATAGTAACCAGGTGGACAGGTGCAGCTGTAGGTGTTCTCCATGTCCTGGAAGGCAATACAAGATTAACATGGGATTAAAAGCAGTACTACACATTTATGATGGTTTACCTTCACACTTCAGTATATCATATTTATTAATATCCAATTCGATACATTTATTGTCCAGAAAAATGCTATTTTTCCAGCTATCAAAAAGGAAAAATGTCTGTATTGTAAAGTTTTGCTAAAGTTTCACAATAACTACCATACTGATACTTTAACAATCTCTCACCAGTCTTGCGGGAACACTATTCATTCACTATAACGTTCTTTCCTTTGAGCTCTTTGAAGTGTAAGTGCCCGAAACGTGCACGTGCGTCCGTGAACTTACAGTGCAGCTCCCTCCATTGCGACAGGGGTTCCCGGTGCATTCATTGACCTCGATCTCGCAGCTGGTGCCAGTGTATCCCGGACGACAGGAACAGGTGTAGCTGCCCTGGCCAGTGTTGCTACAAGTAGCTCCATTCAGGCAAGGCTTGTGATGTGTGCAGTAGTTAAGATCTGAAGGGGTGGGGAGGCACACACATGGGCACCACGTGGGGATTAGTGCGATGCAAATGCCAGCACTCAGCTCAGCACCCAGCAGCTGGGGGTTAGTGCAGTGCAAACACCAGCACTCCAGTCCCTAGCAGCTGGGGGGGTTACTGCGATACAAATATCAGTACTGCGCTCCCAGCAGCTGGGCAGCTGCTCTCCAAGTGCCATCTTTCTTTCTCTCTCTCTCTCTCTCTCTCTCTCTCTCTCTCTCTCTCTCTTCTTACCCTGGTTACAGAAGAGGCCTCCCCATCCCTCCTGGCAGTTGCATTGCCATGGCTGCTGACAGGTACCATGGAGACATCCTGGGTACCGGATGCATTCATCACAGTATCTGCCTTTGAAGCCGACTCTGCACCTGTCAAACACAAAGACAGGTCAGAAATGACTGTGGCTGGAAACCTTCGGTCGTTTTCTGCTGAATTTACACATCGTTTAATAAAGCTCATGGGTTTTTTCCCAAGAAATGACGACTTTTCAAATTCGCCAAAATTGCACCATACTGTAACTGTGTTACTTTATGTATTAAAATTTGAATTGTATGATTAGTTGAATCAAAATGTGTCTAGATGCATCAAAATGGTCTGTGTTTTAAACATGGTTTGTTTCATGGGGTGCAGGAGTCTTACACTGAATGTAGTGATCGCTATAGGGATGTGGGCACAGTTGGTGTTTGATCACTTACTTGCACTCTCCAGGTTTCTCACAAAAGCCATGTTCCTCGTCACATCCTGGGAGGCATATTGCTACACAAGGGACACAAACAAACACATTAGGACCATGGTGCTCAAGTGGCCCTTGTTTCTGAACGTAAAACCCAAAGAAAAAACACATGTGCTTTTCCTTTGGTTTTTACATGTAGAAATGTATTTTCTAAATCCAAGATAATTCATTTTGTCATAAAAGAAGGGGTCACTAAACCTATTAGCTGATACTTAAAAAAAATCCCCCAATCTCCTTATCACCGTAGAAGTTCTGCTTAACACGTAGGACAATGGGGAGCTGACAAACAAGGGGCCTCTTTTTACCCCTCTCTCTCTCTCTCCCTCTCTTTCTTTCTCTCTCTTTTCACTGTGGGTCAAAACTTTTTTCTTCTTCTTCTGTTCGCGCGGCTCTCCCTCCAGTGTCTCCGGGAAGCGAAGATAAGAGTGGACAGCTGGTGTATGCGCGGCCAGCGCGCGACAGCTGCTCCATTGTCTACGCACTCCCGGCAGCTGCCCACTTCAAACAATACCTCCCCCTCGCCAGCCAATCGGCGCCAGGCGTACTCCGGGAGTAACGAATCGGACGTAAGCATGTAAATTTATGGCACGCGTGAGATTATTCTTAAAAAACTTTCCTTCTCTAGACTTGAATAAATCAAGTGCTGTTGTGAAAGTAGGTGGAGAGGGGAGGGGCTGAGTTACAAGTTGCTGCTAACCGTTATGTTTGTTTTTCTCTCTCTGACTAAATATATTGCGTCAAATAATACATTTCCTTCTTTAAAAAAAGAAAAGAAAAGAAGAAATGTAGCATGTCGATTTTAAATGTTCTCATTATCCCCGAAAAACCACATAGCCAGTGTAAAAGAACAAAACACAACGACGGGAATTGGGATGTTTACGTTTCGTTACGTTACTTACGTTCAGTACAGTACTGGCCCTTCCATCCGGCATCGCAAATGATCTCTCCGCGCTCGCCGCAGGTGAAGTGCCCAAAGGTGTCGTCTCGTGGCCGGCAGAACACAGAGCATCCTTCGCCGTAGTAATGCTCATCACAAACAAAGCGGTACGAGAACTTCAGCTCGGTCCTACCGACGCTGTGGAGGTCCTGAGACCAGTCTTCTCCCACCGTTAGGTGTCTTTGTGTGGTCATGCTACTGATTATGCGCTCTGGGTTTTCTGTAGTTTTGTTAAAAAGTAAGATGGATAAAAGTTAGAATGGACTGGATATAAGTCTCTATATATAGGTTTTGTTATGATAGAGTGACGTGCTATTCAACCTACCTGTTGTAAGGTCTTCTTTGGAGTCTGCATGGACTGCTTCAATTATTAGTGAAAATGTACCCTAAAATACAAACACAGTCAGTGAGTTCTACGCTCGAGTGTTTCGATATCTTATTCTCTATCTACGGTCATTTAAAATATCTCATTTAAAAGAATTGTTTAGTGTTCTGGAATTATAAGTGTGAACCCAGAATAGCTTTAGAGAATAACAGACACTCTTGGCGCAAAGTATAATAACCCCTCTCCATCCGTAACACTGTTTTCTTGTTATCAGTTAATCAAACACTCTGTGAAGCTTACCGGCCACGTGAAACCGAAATTCATCCTGATCGGGTTGGTGAAAGAGCCATCGGGTAACGTGTCCGGGATCTGGAAAGAGTTGGACCCCAACACCGGAGTAACGGTACCTCCGTAGGTACAGGGCGGCTCAGGGGAGGCGTTGGGCTGGTAGTGTTTTAAGCATATACGGAAAAAAGTTTTGCATTCGCACTGTTGATACGGCGACGTCAGTCCCCCCTTACAGCAGTTCTTGTTGCCTTGAACGCCTTTCTTGTTGAGAAACTCCTGTAACTTCAGCTCAAAAACACCAGAGCAAAAACCCTACAGAGGAAACACCATAAACATCGTAACCATTAAGCATGACTAAATGAACAGCAATTGAGAAATATCAGCTAATTTAGTAAGACGTCATCAAAACGCTTCTGAATGAATCGGTCGCGTTACCTGGCACGCCAAGATGTATAAGATGGAGACACACAGAAGCAAGCGTCCCATGGCGAATAATAAATAAATAAATAAGTATTGAAAGTCTTTGAGCAACTTGGCTTCCAACTCCGTCTGTTGCTCCTTACAAAAGATCGCGTCTTTCAAAGTCCGGTTCTACTCGCTGACCGATTCATCTGGTGACTTGCTCTTAAAATGACTTGGGAGTAAACCACGTTGCTGCCATTAATGTCAAGTGAACATCAAAATCCCAACTCCTATCTTCTGTGCGCCTTGGCGTCTCCAAAAAGGTTTTCTCCGTCAAAAAACCTGGAATTACTTGTTGATTCCAGTCAAGATTATAATCCCTCAAATCCGTTTTAAATTTCAAAAAAGTCGAAGTGTTTGTGGGTGTGAGTGTGTTGATGAGATTTTAGTTCCTTCTTGGTCTGTCCCAAACCAGGTTTTGTCACTGGTCCAACATGACTTTTTTGCGGCCGTCTCCTCCTGTCCTTCCTCGACATACACTGTGCGTTTGTATCTGGTGGGAGGTCGCCTGCCGCCAGTTTTATATGGGGTGCCACATGCCGGGGTACTAATATGCTAATGAACCACCACCACCCCCAATCTGTCCCACGCTTTCTAATGGGGCTCTCCCAAAACCAGCTCCAACCAGCCACTCTCTTCATAGTACTTTGACTGTGTCCGATGTTGCCTACGTAAAAGTGGTGAAACGTAACCAATGAGAATTTTTTATTAAATAAAATTGTAAAAAATTAAGTTCACGAGCCATGGGAAGCTGCGTCATGTGAGTGTGAAAAAATTGTCTTCACTATAGTAGAAACGCCATCTGTGCTGTTCTGGGAGATTTCATATAGTAAACATTTGAGTCGTGGAAATCTTTGACAATTTTCACACTGAAGTGAAGACTGTGAAGCATGGTTGATATGCGGGGTGCAGCTGTTCTATTGACTTAAGAGGAAGAAGAAGAAGCGACGGTCTAATTATGAAATAATCAAAAGTGTATTAAAATGATTAGATGATTAAAACATCGTTTTGATCTCAATTCCATTTGTATCTACCGTGGCATGGAGGCTAGTGTCTGTTATGATGAAAAACATTCCTGTCAACGGAACCAGCGCAGAGAAACTTACAAAAGTTAGCATAATTTGTACGGAGGCCAAATTCTCCACTTGTTTTGCCTTTTGTGCAGACGGTGTGTGTGTGTGTGTGTGTGTGTGTGTGTGTGTGTGTGTGTGTGTGTATGTGCTCGCGTGTGTGCGCGATGCGCGTGTGTGATAGGCTACTTCAGAGAAAAGAGAATGAAGCGTGTGTGGCTGAAGGCGCGCGCGCGCGTGTGTGTTGCTCGCGTGGCCATCCCCGGGGCACTTTACCATTGTGTTGTGGCGGAATAAGTTTGCTCTCCGCGCGCTCAGCTGTATGGTAATTCGAGCAGCACCTGCTCCCTCTACATTGTAACGGGGGTGCGCGAGCTCCCACCGGCCGCGCGCGCGCTACTGCTCTTTCACAATTATGAGATCCAAAAAGAGCCTCCACAAAAACAAGCGAATCGTTTTCCTATCGTTCCCTTTTCATGACGTTGCTCAAACCAATGTGTGTTTGTTTTTTAGTCCCACATTTTTAACCTTTTTTGGTGCCAAACTCTTACATTAGCCTATGGCTAGGCACACAAACTATTTTATTATCTTCTTTGTGTTGAAGAAATGTGTGTGTGTTTGTGTGTGTGTGTGTGTGTGTGTGTGTTGGGGGGGGGGCTTAATTTGGTCATTCATTTAAGTGTGATTTTCTTTCGCACAAAAGCTATTGCCTGCGGTCCATAGTAACCAAACACAAGCGAGACAAATTGCATCACTGTGTTAAGATATGTCAATCGAGTTTATCCTCATTCTCGGGGCTTCGGCATATCCCACAAATTGCCACGTTTTCTGACATGAAGTAAACAAGGAGAGTTGAGCTCGTGAACACATTTGGAATATTTTACTTAGGCTTGTACATTACGACACAAAACGAAAATGACAACGACTCAATTGGACTGACGGATCAAAACCACAATAACTAAATTCCTGCATTCAGTGTTTTCTAACATGACTTATATGCTAAGGCTATCAAGTAAAACTTGCGAAACTCCCTTCACACACGACGTTTCACAAGTTATACTGCAGACTTGATCATCTCAACTTGAGTCGCAGAACTGTAACCTGTTAAACTGCGGAGAGGGACCTACAGCAAACGGTCGAGGATCCCTCGAACAGCTTCAACAACACGAACGACAGAAAGATGCCTCGCTCTCCTCTCATTCCTTCTTTCCTTTGCGCTTTCGTTTTCATTGATTTTGAAAGAGTAGTGAAGCCCCTCGGGGGATCGCCACCGAAAGGGGGCTCGGTACTCCTTCAGTCGCGACCGGACCCGTACAAGCCATCTGCCACCGACTAAACACCGTTCTCTTTCTCTGTCTCTCTGTCTCTCTCTCTCTCTCTCTCTCTCTCTCTCTCTCTCCACACCTCCCCTCCGAGGATTGGCCCCCTAGTCGCACGTCTCTATGCACGCCGCCGTGTGTCCGCCGCCCTCCGTCTAAATTGAACTGGAAGCATGTTAAAGAACCTGTAACGGTATGGCTGCCCGGGGCCAGATGGCGCGGGCGAAGCCGGAGTTTTGCCGTCCCAGAGGAATAGACACCACATGGACGGCCGTGGGAACCTAAGCCACGCACGCATCACACGGGATCGATCATATTAAGTCGTGTGGGGATCACAATTAGGGGCTATAATGTTGTTTGTGACCTATCGATCTGCCCGAACCGCAGAATCCTTCAGTGGGCGCAATGTGGAGTGGGGGGGGGGGGGTCGCATTTGATGTGGAATCGTGCGCTGTCCTGCAAATGCAACACTGTGAAACGTGTAGAACGAACAAAGGCTGTAACGCCAGGGTTGGCAAATTTGCGATTTTTTTGTGTTGGTTATTATTGCTTTAGTTTGTTTTACTTATATGTGTGTTCGTATAAATTAAATCTAAATGTAATAAATAATCACGCATGGAAAACACTCTTGCTTTTCCCCCTCTAAAAAATCAGCTTCGTAATTTACTGTGGGACGCGTGTGCTAACAGGCTACCTGTGGTCCAGGGGTCGTTTGCTGAAGCATTCCATTGTTTCCAGATCGTTTTACTCTGACCAGCTGCCCACGGGCACACAGAACAATCCACGCGCGCCTCTGCCAGACCACGAGCTCATTATCATGCGCGGTTGCCATGGACATGATGGCCACAGCTTCATTGAGCTTCTTTTAGGGGCCTCTCGGGGGGGGGGGGGCCGTCCCTAGGGATCCAATCATTCAATAATTACGAAGAACCCCTCTAGTATGCGCCCGTGAGAGAGACAGAGAGGAGCAGCGCGCGTGTGGCGTGACTCTGGGCGTGCGTCTGTTTATGGGTGTGATCTTTGAGAAGGCGTCCTGCGTTTTTTTTCTTATTTGAGAGCTGACGCTAGTCGCGTGCCTGCGCGTATCAAAACACATCTGCTTGGGCTCGAGGGACAATTCTGCGCGTCTGGTCACCAAACATATCGACTGTTTTCTTTTTTTTAAGAATCGGTCATTGATTTGACAAGCCATACAATTTTTTTGACACACTAGTTCACACTAGTTCACTAGTCACACTTCGACGGAGGCGATTCCTGTCTTTCCATCGTAAAACATATTTTAAAATCTTTGATGCAACATTTGGAAGCTATTTGAAAAAAAAGCAAAGATATTAAATGGCTGGAACCCAGTAATAATTACGATAGAGTTCACAAACAAAAAATAATGAGAAATTGATAATCCAGCTTTAGTTTGCCTGGTTTATCTTGGTTTCTCTCTCCCGCTCCCTTGCTCTCTCTCTCTCTCTCTCTCTCTCCCTTCCTCCCTCACTCTGTGCCTCCCTCTCTCCCTCCTCTCTCTCTCCCTCTCTCTTGCTCTCTCTCTACCCCCCCCCCCCCCTCCTCCCTGGAGATGGAGTGTGTGAGCATCTGTGCTTAGGCCGAACAGATGTAGGCACCTGTGTTTAGTGACTCATCCCCCTCCTCTTCCCCCCTTCAGCCTCTTCACCACAGCAGGCCTGACAAAGGAAGTAAAGGGGCAGGGGGGTAGTAACTAAACCCCAGCTACTCATTTAAGCCCTTCAAACTCTCTCTTCGTCTCCCCTCTCTCTCTTTCTCTCTACAGCTCCCTCCATCTCTCCTTCCAACGCACAGCACACTTCCTGCATTCTCTGCGTCTGATCTGAAACGTTGTTACCATTGCTATCTCATGAAGAGGTCTGAGCACTCAATGTGCAGGTCACACACATGGCCATGAACAGTGCCTGTGTGTGTGTGGAGGGGGGGGGGGGGTTGTGTGTTTTAAAGCTTTTTAGTGAAACATTGTCAAATGTCAGTGAGTGACAGGGGAAGTGCAAGACAGATACATAGAGAGAGTGAATGAGAGAGCAAGAGAGAATGAGGGAGACAGAATGAGAGAGAGAAAGTTGATCACTAGTGTGTGACTGAATGTGTTTACAGGGCACCTGTTTCACAGACAGAATGCGCTTGCCTTTTTTTGCTTTTTAAGTGTACTTTATTAAAATTGAGGAAAAAGTCAATACACAATCATTTCAAAATCCATAATCATAACAAATATTATAATATCAAGATGACATTAAAACAAAACACAAATTATGCATAGTTTTATATATCTATTAGAGTCCAAGGAAATTCTTTTTTTTTCTAACCATATCCATAGTCCTCAACCTCTGTAGTTCACATACAACCTACTTAAAAACTGCAGATATAAGACATTGTTCCATAACCATTTAACATTGTGTTCTCCATATCTTCACATTCACTTCACCTTGCGCTTGCGGTACACCTGTCTCACAGACCTAGCATGCTTGCGGTACACCTGTCTCACAGACCTAGCATGCTTCACCATCTTATGTCTCACCACCATGCCTCTCCAACTCAAAACATGATTCTGTGACAAAACAGCTCGGATGTCCTAGTCCCGCCCTGCAGAAATCACCCCCCAGGGGACAGCAGACAGGGAGGAGGACAAGGCCCAGCTAACCCCGCGGCTGCGGGACAAAAGCGGCAGGCGGCAGGTGTGGCAGGGTGAGGGGAAAGAGGAGGCTCATGGGAAGGCTGAAACATCACAATGGACTGATTCCCCTTAACTGTTACATCTGGGTCACTGTTCTATTATTCCTCTCATCTCTAGACCTTCGTCTCCCGTGCATACCGTCTGTATTCAGTAGTGATCCCAGTTGCACAAGGCAGGTGATTTTGATTCCTCTCCTGCAATAAAGTGGATAAAACGAGTGAAGGCTCACTACAGCCATCTGTGTGTTGTATGTGTTGTGTGTGTTCTCGCAGAGAATGACTGCTGTTGATATGTTTTTCGTCTCTGGGCTTTTCAGCTTCTTTGATTTACAATGCAGTTGTTAGACCAGGTTTAGTCATTACAGTATTAGAGAGAGAGAGAGAGGGTTTAGGGGCAGAGAGAGCTCACCTATAAGCATAAGTTTCAATAAAGATTCTTATTCACCAAGGTCCATATTTTTCTTTAACTATTTTTCTTTAACTGGCTGTTTGGGTCATATAAAAATACAGACTACATCAAGAAGCTCGGGAAAGTATAGGCAGCATCTAATCGTTTCTGCAAGATAAGTAGCTATCTTTGCTAAAATGGACGATTTACTGCTTGATTTTTCTTACTTTTAATTTTAGTTGTTTACCTATTATTTAGTTTTTATTTATTTTTATTTTTTTATGGTTAGCCATTAGCTAGATCACTAGCTAGACGGTTAGCTCAGTCTGTAGCCAACTATAAATCATATCTTTTCACATATTTTTATTTTGTGCATTTACCATTGAATAAACCTAAAAGCCTACTAAAAGAATATTTATAATACATCATTTTCTGATTATAAAAAAATGATCTGAACTTGATAAGGCCACATCTGCTAGCTCCTCCAAACCATGTCAGGGCCTAATTCCTGCTAGCTGTAACCCCACCTGCACATTCCGAAGTAGCTCATGGCTGAATATTCTGCAGTAACAACATTTTTGATTGTTGCTTTTGATTTAAATTTGTGCTTTTAAAAACTGTTCTATCAGTGTACTACTGAACATAGTCATGGTAAATCACAGGGGATTGATGAAAATCTTTCAGGTCTGTCATACTGCATTCAGACTCATTTTTTATAATATACATATACCAAGTATATTCTTCAATAATTAGACTTGACTTTCATAAGAATTTTATTGTAGTTTAAGTCTTAAGTGTATGCATTACTTTACCACATATTTCTGTTTAATCCTGCTATTAGCCCTGCAGTCAACATTTACCATCAGCTACGCAGTTAATCAGCTAATCTTGATGATGCAGCTGACAGTATAACTTTTATATTAACCTATTTTTACCTTTAATTGAAGTAGTTATTAAGGTAACCCCCAAACATTATAGAAATTATATTATAACATTATAACATCATATAGAAATTATATTATTCCATATTATAACATTATATGTTTATTGTTTTTCTTTTTTAAGATAGTCCACAGATCTTGCTGTATTTCTAGCAGATGCAAACTGCACCAAATCCTCCACAGAGTAATGGAGTTCTACAAAACCATCTCATCTGTATTGCCCCTAAGGTCCTCTGTACTGCCCCTAAGGTCCTCTGTAATGCCCCTATATTGTCTAACATTAAGAATTCCTGTTATACCCAAGGCAACTGAGTGTACAACTATGGTTAGAATGAAAATGGGGGGGGGGGGGGGGGGGGGGGTTCAGGGGGTTAGCATCTCTTTGGCACAGTTGAGATATGAACCTTAATGGGAACCCTAGGAGACACACAGGTAATGATTTAGGTGGGGCATTCACAGGAAGAGAGGCGGGGCTTCTGCAGGAAGAGAGGCGAGGCTTTCACAGGAAGAGAGGCTCCCTAAGTACATATACCCTCCGTCTCCATTCTCCATCTTTTCTCCTGTGTGTCCATCCTCAGCCTGGCTTCCACTCCTTTCACAGGAGTGATCTGACATGGCCTTCCCAGAGCATCCAACAGTGAGCGTTACAGCGCCCCCTGTTCATGTAGGAGAAGCATTGCAGCTCGTTAACGGGCCTGGGCTTGTTACTATGAAATCTGTTGCCTCTCGACAGATGTTTTAGCAATGATGGTCAGATATTGAAAGCTTTTGCCTTTTGTTTTGCCGACTCCCTCGTGCTGAAGCGCAGCCCAAACTAAAAGCTTCAGCTGTTCCAGCCAGGGCCGCTGCAGGTTACGTCTCCATGACGTCAGACTTCGGGTCCAGCCCGGGCTGCTCGGTTCCCCCCCACGCTGCACCTGTTGTCTCCACGGCTCCGTCGGAATTCTCTGCTCAGACACTTCACTCTGCGTCTCCCGTCCCCCAGGAGACAGAGACACCGGGGGACAGGGGGAAGGCCTCTTTCTCGCTCTTGGTCTCTCTTTTTATGTGTGTGTGCATGTGTGTGTGCCCAAACGCAATCTGTTACTCTCTCCTCCTCCCCCCTTTCTCTGTTGAACCTCCTGTGTCCTCTCTCCCGTCCTCACCTCTCTCTCTCTCTCTCTCTCTCACTCCCCCCTCTCTCTATCTCTCTCTCTCTCTCTGTAGAGGTCTGGGACCCCTGTTCGATGTGTCCTGCCCTCAGGGAGTGAAACCTTTGTATGTGAGTGCCCCTGCAAGCTGGACTGACAGCTGCTGTAGTGTGGACAGCTCCACACACACACAGACACACACACACACACCTATGCACACACACACACACACACACACACACACACACACACACACACACACACACACACACACACACACTTGTTCTAAAGGTTTAAGTATACTCTATCCATCGCTTGCTGCCCATTTGGTGATATATATATATATATATACACACACACATACACACACACACACACACACACACACACACACACACACACACACACACACACACACACACACACATGTATATTCCATCCTGTGACCAAATGACCTACTAATGATGATTTGTACATGTTTGAAAATTTGATAATGATTATTGACAAGAGGTGATTTGTGGAGTTGGTGTGTAGATGTTTACATATGCTAAGTAGTTCAAATCATTTGTTATGTAATGACAAGATTGTTATGCAATTATGTGAAGTACAAATGGACTTTTAATAACGTTCATTTCAGCAAAGGTAGAAGCTGTGAATGAAATGTCATTTGAAATTTGAAGGTAAATTCTGCAAACCTTACAGGTCATTGTCTTTCATTGTGTTTTTTACTAAATGAAACTACATCACAAACATAACAGCTGCACATAGACTAGAATATTCACCACACGTCAGCCAACAGTGGGATATGTGTTAAGAGTCAGAACTAATGATGTTGAAATCACACAGTCCTGCATCTTTCTCCCATCATCCTTTAGGATGGGCTGACGTGTGTGTGTGTGTGTGTGTGTGTGTGTGTGTGTGTGTGTGTGTGTGTGTGTGTGTGTGTGTGTGTGTGTGTGTGTGTGAGGTAATGTCATTGCAAAGGACGCCTGTTGGTGTGTTAATTAAAGCAGCACATGATTCATTGTGTGTATGTGTGTGTGAGTGCATGCTTGTGTGTGTGTGTCTGCACGTGTGCATGCACATATGGGTTAATGTAAGCAGCACGTGGGTCATTAGTAGTGGGGTAAGAGTCTGTTCCCATGCTCCACAGTAAAGCAAGACAGCAGGCCTGTGCATCCAGACACACACACACGCGCACACACACACACACGCGCACACACACACACACACACACACACACACACACACGCACACACACACACACACACACACACACACACACACACACACACACACGCACACACACACACCCGTGGCACACGCCTGTCGACCGTGCCTCTGCAAGCGTGTGACATGGACATGCCCCAGTGCCCCCTTCATCACCCCTGCCTTTTCTTATCCCCATCCTCATCCTTCCTTTTCATTTTCCTTTTCTTTTCCTCACCCTTTCCCTTCCTTACACACACACACACACACACACACACACACACCTCCTTCTTTGGGTCCTTGTGTTCCACTGAAGCCCCTCCCTCTTGTAATCAATTTTACCAATCAGACTAGCTGGCCTCTATTTCACACCAGGGCTATTAACATAGGGTCCTCCCACGTCGCACACACACACACACACACACACACACACACACACACACACACACACACACACACACACACACACACTTTAGGGGTTTGAGGTTTTGCTTTGAGAATATTGAGATTTTGTGTGTCAGAGGAGTCATTTCTAGACATATAACCAGCCAAAATTGCTGTGTGTGTGTGTGTGTGTGTGTGAATCAAAGAAAAGGATACAATTCAGAAAGGTTAGATTGTCTGTGATTTATACTTACTGTGTATGTAAAAGTGTCTCAATCCGATGATATGGTTACCCTGCAATAGTGGGTGTATGTGTGTTTTTTTCTCTGCCTGTACGAGTTTGTGTTCCTACTTATGAGTGTGTGTTTGTATGTATGTGTTTGAGAATTTGTGTTCATACATATGCACATGTGTGTGCATGTGTGTGAGAGAGAGTTTGTGTTCCTACACGTGCACACACGTGCATGCGTGTGTGTGTGTGCGTGTCTAAAACGGCTGCCAGGGTCAACCCTGTCCTGGGAACATTGGATTCTCCATTTAAACCAGCACATGCTGTGGCCTTCTGGTGGCTACATGGGCCACTGATTGGCAGATGGCACCAGCCCATAACTATAGACTCACTACTGCACAATCCCACAGAGACATGGGGGGCGGGGGGGCAGAGGAGGGGAGGGATCTGGGGGAGAGGCGGTAACAAACAAGGGGTTATGTGAATAGAGCTTTAGTGTTTATTTTAATCCTTATCTCTGAAACTTAGTGACACATCAGCCATGTTTGTATGTGCCTCAGAAGTTGATCAGTGTGGTCATCTGTGTGGGTTCAGTTATATTTTACCCTCTTAAATGGCATAAAGCCCAGCAACACATTTGAATAATTAAAAATTTCCTCACTAACACAATCATGAACGTATTGTATAGACATAATTTTCATTAAAAATACACATACAAACAAACAATGGATTATTTATCAGAAGAATCTCAGTCTGTCTTATGGCCAGTGCAAACACTCCGGCATCAGTTAACTAGCTTCCCAGGCAACGCCTAGGCAACGAGTTCCCCCCAAACAACAGCAATGCCGGTTTCCAAAGCGACAATATCAAGCCTCGGTCTCCCAGGGCAACGGTGGACTTCAGCTGTCGTGGCTTCTCACGCGTCGTCTCCATCTTAATAGACATCGTTTTTCATTTGACCCCATATTTAATCCAAGGTGGATCCGTGCGGACGGACGCCTTTCACATACGGGGCGTCACTGGCCAAGTACGTGGGAGGCTCTAAATTAATTCCGGAACAAAGACGCTTTTTAAAATAGAGTTTGACACAGAAATTAGCCTAATTCTAAATGTCGGCAACAGCTACGTAGACAGTAGTTGGTGCTAAAGTCTCAGTTTTTGTCTGTCGCAGGTTACGTTTAAGCTTTTGTGTTCATAGGTTTCTGGAAATAAAACGCAACTTTTTATATTATATAAGGCTCCTCTTCACAGGCAAGCGCACACACGCAGTCCAATAAGTTTATATTCTACTTTAATTTCACCTTAAATTTCTTCCACTTATATTATACATTAGCCTAACTGACTAAATGTCTAATATAATACTGCACTAAAGCAGGCTACGCTTGTTTAAGTGTTGAGAACAGGGTTCGGTGAGGATTCATGAACCGATACACCAGTCACAGGTGGCTCGTCATCATTAATCCGCATTTACCCACCAGATGCGGAGCGTGTCAATCAGCCGCGCGCATCAACTTGACTCCCAATCACGGAGTCGACAGTCGCGTGCGGGAGAAACGGCAAAGCAGGTGTCTCGAGCACTCGGACGCACGCGAGACTAAGTCCATCTTTTCTGCTGACAAATAAGCTTGAACCAAGTCAGGAAGCCCCAGGGAACCACAAACTCTCTGAGAGAAGGTTTCTTTTATTTGATCGCTTTCAGCGAAAACGCCAGTGCGGGATGGCCCAGATTCGGCAAATACATCCGAACTGGTTCGAAGTCATAACGAGCCCTCGGTTTCACACAGTGAAGCGTTCAGCACGGATATAAAGCGACGGTCGTTTTCGGTACCGGAGAAGAAGGTGAAGTGTGTGTTCGTAGGGGACGGAGCCGTTGACGGCACCAACGGATACCCAGCGGAATACACCCCACTGCTTTTGACTACTTTTCAGGTAGCCTAATAATGTTACTTAAATAATGTTATTTAATAAAACGTAAAATACACGAGCTGTATAACGTATCGTCATTCATTGATTATGGTCAACATATTGTAAGTAGATAACTTAAAAGTTAAAGTTACCATATTCGCATAGGGTCTGTTACTGAGTTTTCAGTAGCCTACATATTCGGGGGTAAACCAGTTATATCACCAGTTGTTTAAGTGATTACATCGTCTTAATCTTGAACCTATAACAAGACGTTAAAATAATACAATTAGCCTAAGGAGACATAAAAAAGTTCAAGACTAGACTATACAACGCTCAGTTGTAGCAGCACAGGACAACAGCTACATCTTGATTTGTGATCAGTTTTATAGATGTTTGGGGTTGAGTGGGCGATTATTGATCATTGATTGGGTGATTACTGATTGTTGATTGGGAATTTATTGATTAGACAGCTCTCGTTTTCAGTGAGGGTTGTGGTGGATGGACGACCTGTACGGCTTCAGCTCTGCGACGTGACTGGAGAGGTGAATATATCGAGATGCATCCAATTGCACAGCCGGAGAGCCAACTGCAGTTCTAGACCTGCAGTTTTAGACCTGCAGTTCTAGACGTGCTGTAGTTTTAGACATGCGCCACCTAGCGGCTCGGAATGTAGCTAACGACAGCCAACTGCAGTTCTAGACCAGCAGTTCCAATGCATGCCGTAGGCTCAGGGGCTTGTATATTGTAATAATCCATTGTATAAAGAGTTTATTTGTTAAATATGCCCATTGATTCTCAATTGTTTTAGCCAAATCTCTAACATTTGACAAGTTTTAAACGATAATGTACACCACATTTTGTATTTAAATAGAAGTAGTACGCCTCATTTTCCCTGTTCTTTTAGGGAGTTTGGATTAATTTTGTCATTTACACACACAGCTTGTCTCCTGAAGATATTTTATTTTTAATTAAACTACTGGATTACTGGCATAGGCTATTTTATATTAAATCAGCAAAAATTGCATAATGTCCGGATGCTTTCAGTGAGTAAGCATACGTTTCCAGAATGTTAGGAGTGATTTATTTTACTTGTATACCTTCATTGGCATGCAACTAGCAAATATTATGTGATACTTGGGGTTTTTCGCTCACACGCCACACATCCGATTTCTCACGCCGAAAAAAATCTAGTTTATTTACCTCTCTCTCTATATATATATATATATATATATATATATATATATATATATATATATATATATGATTCAATGAGTTACCAGTTCGCTCTGGCGCAAACACTGGCGATCGATCGATCGATCGCTATATAATACTTAATTTTTGTCCATTTTACGTTCGCCACCCCCCCCCCCCCCCCCGCAACAACTTACGTTCGCAGGACTAGCATTTCTCTCAAAGTCGAAGTAGCTATAAAGTAGCCATAAAGGTAGCCAGAGACACACTAACGCTAGCCAGATTCATCCTTCATGACATAAACATTGCGATAACACAAAAATGACCTTCAGACCGATCATATTTACATTTACATTTATGGCATTTAGCAGACTAAATATATGTCTATCATATATTAATATGCTCAATTGTATCAATATTCAGAACATAGTCTGGGTTCTTATGGGTTAATAATGATGGGGAAATGCTACTTTAGCTTGCTTACTACTTTTAGTATTAATAGTAGCGTAGTACGTGCTAATTTCCTTCCTTTAAGTTGTTTCAAATTTAATCAAAGCTACTAAATAGCCATAAAGGTAGCCAGAACTAATGAACTAAGACACACTAACGCTAGCCAGATTCATCACATAAACATTACGATAACCCAAAAATGACCTTCAGACATTATCATATATCTATCATATATTATTGCTGCTTATAAATATCATTCTTCCATCTGCTCCCGCGACATACTAAAACACTATCTGGATATTACGTTACATACATCTAAAACTACGGCACGTCTAGAACTGCAGGTCTAGAACTGCAGGTCTAAAACTGCGGTTGGCTCTCCGGGTGTGCAATTGGATGATGTAGGAATATATCTCTCTCTCTTTCTCTCTCTCTCTCTGTCTCTCATTCTGTCTCTCTTTGACTTTCTTTCTCTTTGTCTCCAAGGTAACTGTTACTTTCTCTGGCATGTTCTTTTTCTTTTTTCTTTATTTGGAGGATGGAGTGAATCACAGGCTGATTCTCGTGTCATAACAACGTGTCATTTACTGTGAGGTAGGCACAGACAACAAGGTGTCATTTACTGTGAGGTAGGCACAGACAACAAGGTGTCATTTACTGTGAGGTAGGCTCAAATAACAAGGTGTCATTTACTGCGAGGTAGGCTCAAATAACAAGGTGTCATTTACTGCGAGGTAGGCTCAAATAACAAGGTGTCATTTACTGTGAGGTAGGCACAGACCACAAGGTGTCATTTACTGTGAGGTAGGCTCAGATAGGTGTCATTTACTGTGAGGTAGGCACAGACAACAAGGTGTCATTTACTGTGAGGTAGGCTCAGATAACAAGGTGTCATTTACTGTGAGGTAGGCTCAAATAGTGACATATATTTGCTGTACCAAGAAGAGAAATTTCGAATTACATCAGGCTCCTTGGGTGTGGCTTAAAGGGGCAGTAACAAACATCAGATTCTTCTACTTGTCCCATTCCATTCTGTCTATACCATTGCTACCAGAGCCGGAGTGGCTAATCGGGGATTCGGGAGGATTCCCGATGGGCCGGCTCATGTCAATCTCTAGTTTGGGCCAATTGGGATGGAAAAATAATTTTGGATTTTCTGATTTGCGCATGAAACTCCCGGGCTGAAAAAGTGGCCCACTCCGGCCATGATTGCTACTGTACTTTTTTGGCTCAATACACAGACACTGCTTTCACATAAAGCGTCCTTTCGTTCTTATAAGGGCAACTCCTCTTTTTTATCTTTAAGGTCAGAGCTGCCCACTAACACTACAGCTGAAGTCTTAACTGATGTCTGTCTAGTTTTTATCCATCCTCTGCACTTTGTGATGGATCCACTGCGCATCTCATGCTGTGTCTCTCTGCTGCCCCCTGCAGGATGAGTTCGAGCAGCTGCGCCAGCTCTGTTACTGTGACGCCCACGTCTTCCTGCTTTGCTACAGCGTTGTCATCCCGCCCTCCTTCCAGAACGTGACAACACACTGGGCCCCGGAGGTGCGCCGCCTGTGCCCGGACGTCCCCGTTGTCCTGGTGGGGACACAAACGGACCTTCGTGAACGAGGCTGAAGTTGGTTACTTATTCGCAGTTTGAGATTCGTTTGGTTACTTATTCGCAGCTCAGTATTCGGCGGCTGAAGTTGGTTACTTATTCAAAAAGGTTATGTTCACGATGCGTGTTTGCTGCGCACTTTGTTTAAAAGCGATAGATTAAACGTTACATTAAACGAGCGTAGGAGCAGACATTTAAGAGGTTATTGTTTCCCATACTGATTTTGTGAATGTAAAAAATAAAAATATAATGAAAGCATTTCATTTGTAAAATGGTTTCTATTTCAAGTCGTTTCAATTGTATGCAGTTTGTACATGATGAATGAATTCGTCAACATTTCTAACGTAAGGACACATATTCTTAGATTTGAAAACTAAAAACACAGAAATGCTGTTCTAGAACACAAATAATCGGAAGAAGAAATACCAGCACACAACATGGCATACTGAGCAGTGGGCAGATAGGTGAACGCATTTTAAAGGGGCAGTTTCAGAGGATTATTGAAAGCCTTATTGATGGTGGGCCAGAGAAATAACAAATGCATCATGAAGAACAGGTCACTCCCTAAGAGAGGAACCTGATTTTAGCCTGATCCAACATCAGTTTATACCTTAAATCTAACTGGAAACACGGCATATTGAGTAGTTAAGTGCACAGAGAGCGCACTGAAATGGTTCAGAGGGGCAATTTCAGAGGTGTGCTGTATGCCTATAAGGCGTCGGGCCAGACAAATAACACATGCATCATACATAACTAGTTCCTATATGTAAGAGAAACCTGTTTTTGGCCTGGCCCAGAATCATTTTATGTCTTAAATCTAACTGGAAACATGGCATATTGAGTAGTTAAGTGCACAGGTTAAATGGATTAGAGGGTCAAGTTCAGAGGCCTGCTGTATGCCTGTAATGTCTTGGGCCAGGCAAAACTCAATTGAATCATACATAACTAGTGCCTATATGTATGAGGAACCTGGTTCTGGCCTGGCCAAGAATCATTTTATGTGTCAAAACTAACTGCAAACATGGCATATTGCGTAGTTAAGCACACAGGTGAAATGGTTCACAGGGCCAAGTTCAGAGGCCTGCTGTATGCCTGTAATGTCTTGGGCCAGGCAAAACTCAATTGTATCATACATAACTAGTTTCTTTATGTATGATGAACCTGATTTTGGCCTGGCCCAGAATCATTTTAGCCCTCAAATCTAAATGGCAAAATGGCTTATTGACCAAGCGCACAGGTGAAATGGTTCATGAGGTGGATTTCAGAGGCCTGCTGTATACATGTAAGGCATTGGGCCAGGCAAATAACATATGCATCATACATAACGCTTTACTATATGTAAGAGAAACCTGATTTTGGCCTGGCCCAGCATAATTTTATGCTTCAAATCCAACTGGAAACATGACACATGGAGTGGTGCGCACAGGTCAAATGATGCAGAGCAGCAATTTAAGAGGCCTGCTGTATGCCTGTAAGGTCTTGGGTCAGGCAAAACTCAAATGCTTCATAAATAACACGTTACTCTATGTACGAGAAACCTGATTTTGGCCTGGCCCAGTAACATTTCAGCTCTCAAATCTAACTGAAAACGTGACACATGCAGTGGTGCGCACATGAAATTGTTCAGGTTGATTTCAGAGGCTTCCTGTATACCTTTAAGGCGCTGGGCCAGGCAAATAACATATGCATCATACATAACAGGTTCCTATGTGTAAGAGAAACCTAGCTTGATTCTTGAGAATAAAGGGCTATTCCTGGCCAGAGCTATAACAAGCTTTGAATTTACCAATGGAAATTGAATTTGGAGTTATGATGATTTTCTTTTAGGGAGAAACCTGGTCTCTATGTTGGAGTATTCATTTGTGTGATTACATGAATAAGGCCTACTAGTATGTAGTTGAAATTTCTCTAAAAATTAAATATTAATAGACTGCACTATTAACATTATATAATATTTTAACTGCATTAGAAATTTTATTATACAAACTGAAGTCTAGTTTATTCAATAGATGGCACATGTTTAATATGATGCATATGACCTTTGCCTGGTCTGAGACATTAGAGGCATATAGCAGCAAGCATCTGCAATTGAACTGTATCATTTCACTTGTGCAAAACTACACAATATGCCATATTGCCAGTTAGATTTGAGGCATAAAATGATTCTGGGCCAGGCCAAAAACAGGTTTCTCTTACATATGGGAACTAGTTATGTATGATACAATTGAGTTTTGCCTGGCCCAAGACATTACAGGCATACAGCAGGCCTCTGAACTTGAACCTGTGAACCATTTCACCTGTGTGCTTAACTACTCAATATGTCATGTTTCCAGTTAGATTTAAGGCATAAAATGATTCTGGGCCAGGCTAAAATCAGGTTCCTCATACATATAGGTAGTAGTTGTGTATTATACAATTGAGTTTGGCATGGCCCAAGACATTACAGGCATACAACAGGCCTCTGAACATGAACCTGTGAACCATTCCACCTGTGTGCTTAACTACTCAATATGTCATGTTTCCAGTTAGATTTGAGGCATAAAATGATTCTGGGCCAGGCCAAAAACAGGTTTCTCTTACATATAGGAACTAGTTATGTATGATTCAATTGAGTTTTGCCTGGCCCAAGACATTACAGGCATACAGCAGGCCTCTGAACTTGCCCCTCTAATCCATTTCGCCTGTGCTCTTAACTACTCAATATGCCATGTTTCCAGTTAGATTTGAGGCATAAAATGATTCTGGGCCAGGCCAAAAACAGGTTTCTCTTACATATAGGCACTGGCGTAGGGGAGGGGCACGCAAGGCACGCACTGCGGGGGGGCCCCGAACACAGGTGGGCCCCGCCTAAAGCCTGGTTTATACTGTCGCGAGCGACCGTAGCGCGCGACCCTGCGCGAGCGGTGTAGGCGTTTATACTTTCGCGAACGTCGCGAGCGTCGCTGCAGTGTTCTCCGAAACGATAGGTGGCAATAGGTGGCAGTGGAGAATAAAAAACCTCTGCAAAACCGGGGAAAGAACATTTTTACCTGACCAGAGACCGTATAACGCACCAGGCATCAAACATAAATATGGCTTTGCAATGTTGTCCGAAACGATATGTGGTAGTATAAAGAAACACCCCTCAAAAAAGGGGGAATGAACATTTACCTGACGCATTTTGATGTTGCTTTGTGTTTCAGGTTTGAACAGAGATGCTCACAAGTCATTTTTTGCAAGTCCAAGTCAAGTCTCAAGTCTTTGACCTCAAGTCCAAGTCAAGTCTCAAGTCTTTGACCTCAAGTCCAAGTCAAGTCTCAAGTCTTTGTTCTCAAGTCCAAGTCAAGTCCCAAATATTTGAGTGACACTGTAGTCATAGGCGGAGCCAAAGCAGGGGCCGGGGTGGCACTGGACCCCCCTGAATTCTGATTGGCCACCCCAAGTGCCCCCCCAGATGACTGACATGTCACCGCATCGAACATCTTGTTGAGAGCCTGTTGCGTTTTGTAATCGGTAATAATACTCAATGCTCAATTTCATTTAGCACATGCAAGCAGCAGGCACGACGGAGAATTTTTTTCAAACTAACGTGTTGTGACAAATTCCAAGTCCCCTCGTTTGCACACGCATAAAGACGCTACAGATGATATTCGGGAGTTACAGTGACTAACCAGTGTGTCTTTGGACATAGATAATGCCATTTGCTGTGATGGATAATTAAAGTCTAGCTCTTATTTATGTATAAATCGACAATATAATCTGTAGCGTCTTTATGCGGATAAACGAGGGTTGTCGGAATGCCCCACAACACCAGCTCTAAGCAAAAACTGTCGCACGTGAAATGCTACAGGTTCAGAAACTGATCAGGTTCAGTTCAGTTAAATGTCTTCAGTTCAGTAGATATATGCGGCTTTTAGCCCGGTGCAGCTTATAAAACATTTTCCATTTTTTTAAAACTGTGTAGGTGCAGGTAATATTATGAATGAATTATATTATAATTTTACATATTGCAAATAAATAAATAGTAAAAAAATGACAATTTTCTAGGAAAAATAATATACTACACATTACATCAACAGTGGTTTCTTTGCCCCGACTTAAGTTTGTGTAACCGTATCAGTGATGTAAGTTACTGAAAATATGTACTCAAGTGCAATAAATTATTTCAAAAACAGTCACTCACTGATCGAGGGAATGCTGAAAGCAACTTTCCTATTTCGTATATTTGGACTGAACTGAACACATTTAACTGCCAGATATGCCAGAAGTAGCACATCTGTGTTTTTACTTTGACATGTTGTACATTTTGCACATTGTTAAAAAAACTGCAAATTTCATACACAAATCTGATCTCCTGCGTGCTTAAGATGTACTTGATATGAAAAGTATAACATTTACAGATTTTGGTTGCAAATGAATGCTTTTCTTAAATATACATTGTCATAGTCTATGGACCCCCTAAAATAGCTTTGGCCACCCTCTGGCCACCCCAAGGATAAAAGTCTAGCTCCGCCACTGACTGTAGTCGCAAATCACTGTATAGTTGTAATGGTCTGTTATGACACTTCTGATGTATAATAGCTTAAACTGGTAAATGAAGAAATACAATTTTTAAAAGTGCGCATGCACACACAAATGTTTTCCAGATAAATTTTGTATCCGTATTTTTCTCCAAAAAGTATTTTTCTTACAAAACTGACATTTTTCTGGATACAATATTCTTTTCTTTCAGTTGAACATCTGCTATATTTTGTTCTAAAAGATAAAGGAGGGCTGTGAAATAAAAAAATCACATATATATGAAAGGTCTGCATATAAAGAAAATAGCAACCAAATTAGTGATTATAAAATAAAAATTAAAAACAGAATTCAAATTTTACAATAATAATGATTCTGACATAAAAAGCCCTGCAGCAACAACTATTTGTCTCCTAATGAACTGGATCAAACACAATCTATTTGAACTTCAAGGTGTCTTTCAGTGTCTAATACAAGGAAACTTTTTATGCAACTAACGCATTACATTTTTAAAAGATCAGGATTGACAGGGTACTTGCACCTAGCCTGGCTCGGTGAGGGCGCATTATGAGGCCTCCATGACTGAACACCCTCTCTACTGATGCACTGTTGGCAAGTCAATACCAATATTGCAATATTGCTAATAACCTTTCAGGCAGCGACTAACCTTTCCGGGTGGGTTTTCAGGTGGCGAATAAAATTAGATGTGGTGGAACCAGCGTCCAGTATTTTTATGCCACACACGCTGCAGTTTGCTGCTCTTCTATTTGCTACTTGTACTTGTTTTGTACCCAAAACTTATTATGAATGGTGGTACAGAAGCGAGCGTCCTCACCAGCGCCGCCATGATCGCGATGTTTTGCGGCGAGCGCAGGGCCAGGTACGCGTGTGCGGAGTCGCGCGCAACGGTCACTTGCGAAATACTTGACGCGTCGCGACCGGCGCGAGGGTCCGCGCTCCGAGAATGTTACGTCAGCGGGAAGTAAAAAGCATACAGACAGGCGGAGGAAAGGTTGTCAAATGAAACACAAAAGAACATTACAAATAAAAGATTGTTCACGAGTCTCAAATCACGAGTCCAAGTCGAGTCGCAAGTCTTTTGAATGCAAGTCTAAGTCGAGTCTGAAGTCACTGTATATGCGACTTAAGTGCGACTCGAGTCCCGAGTCCCAAACTCGAGTCCCCATCTCTGGGTTTGAAAAGTGCTGGAATTTAGGCTAAAGTACATTAAAATGTTGAAATTACGTTAACAAATACGAGCCTCTTGTAATTCCAGGACGAAACATGAGAGAACGTGAAGACGTTAAGATTGAGCGTTTTGAAAATAAACAACCATTAAATAATGTGATAAAAAGCGAATTATTTCGAGTATATGTATTAATATTTAACTTAATTATGTTTATCGTGCTGGAAAATATTGAAATGGACCTTAAAAGTGCCGTACAAGTGCTTTAATTCCACCTTGTTTAGGTGTATGAACCCTGCAAACATGACTTTGTCGATAGCGCTGAAGCGCGGCGCGCGCGCGAAGTTACAAAATTCGAGAGGTGCACGACCTCGCGCCGCGACAGCGTACATCACTTTCAAGGTCCATTTCAATATTTCCCAGCACGTTAAACTTAGTTAAATATTTATACATATACTCGAAATTATTCGCTTTTTATCAAATTATTTAATGGTTGTTTATTTTCAAAACGCCCAATCTTAACGTCTTCACGTTCTCTCATGTTTCGTCCTGGAATTACAAGAGGCTCGTATTTGTTAACGTATGGTTTCGGACAACACTGCAAAGCCATATTTACACTGCAGTGACGCTCGCGAAAGTATAAACGCCTACACCGCTCGCGCAGGGTCGCGCGCTACGGTCGCTCGCGATATTTTAGCTCACGCACGGGCCTCCTCATTGCCTCCTTGCGGTGGGGCCCCAGAATTTTGCGCTACGCCTCTGCATATAGGAACTAGTTATGTATGATGCATGTGTTATTTGTCTGGCCCGACGCCTTATAGGCATACAGCACACCTCTGAAATTGCCCCTCTGAACCATTTCAGTGCGCTCTCTGTGCACTTAACTACTCAATATGCCGTGTTTCCAGTTAGATTTAAGGTATAAAATGACGTTGGATCAGGCTAAAATCAGGTTCCTCTCTTAGGGAGTGACCTGTTCTTCATGATGCATTTGTTATTTCTCTGGCCCACCATCAATAAGGCTTTCAATAATCATCTGAAACTGCCCCTTTAAAATGCGTTCACCTATCTGCCCACTGCTCAATATGCCATGTTGTGTGCTGGTATTTCTTCTTCCGATTATTTGTGTTCTAGAACAGCATTTCTGTGTTTTTAGTTTTCAAATCTAAAAATATGTTTCCTTACGTTAGAAATGTTGACGAATTCATTCATCATGTACAAACTGCATACAATTGAAACGACTTGAAATAGAAACCATTTTACAAATGAAATGCTTTCATTATATTTTTATTTTTTACATTCACAAAATCAGTATGGGAAACAATAACCTCTTAAATGTCTGCTCCTACGCTCGTTTAATGTAACGTTTAATCTATCGCTTTTAAACAAAGTGCGCAGCAAACACGCATCGTGAACATAACCTTTTTGAATAAGTAACCAACTTCAGCCGCCGAATACGGAGCTGCGAATAAGTAACCAAACGAATCTCAAACTGCGAATAAGTAACCAACTTCAGCCTCGTCCTTCGTGAGGATGTGCAGGTGCTGATCCAACTGGCACAAGAGCAGGAGCGACCGGTAGGGCAGGACGAGGGCTGGCTGCGTGCGCGGAGCGTGGGTGCGGTGGCATTCTCGGAGTGCTCCGCGCTCACGCAGAAAAACCTGAAAGAGGTGTTCGACACGGCCATCGTAGCCAGCCAGGGCAGGGGGCGGAGCTTTGTGCAAGACAGAGGGCGGGGATCACGCTGGGAAGGGAAACACTCAACAAGATTAGACAGCTGCCAGAGATCTGGTGGAGGAAGCTCAGCTGTTTCTTCTGAATTTTGTGTAAACATTTCCTAAAGTGGAGTATATGTTTTTCATACACACACACACACACACACACACACACACACACACACACACACACACACACACACACACACACACACACACACACACACACACATTCCAGTGATCTGCTGCCTTAGTTATATTCTTTTCAGGAGAATCACTCAGGCCTTGTTCATCACATACACAGGAATTACATTTACCCATTAAGCTGTCCTCATTTAAGTATTCCCCCTTTAAGGTGACTCCCTTTAACTCATCCCCTGTTATGTATCCCCTTTGTTGTCACCCTGTGGAGGCGTGTGGCAGATTAATGTTTCTTTCTTACATTCTTATATTTCTTACAAAATGCCCACATAACTGCCCTGGTGTGGTTTAAGATGGGAGGGGCTGGAGAGGGGTGGGGGTGGGGGAAAACCAGGATCAGTCAGACTTTTGCTGCTCTGTGCCAGAAACCAGACCCCTCACCTCTGTTGCACGTTGCCTTACATCCAGACATTGTTCTAGATTGTTCCAGACATTGTTCTAGACTCAGAACAGTGTACATGACTGGGGTCTAAGGACATGGCTAGGAATTATAGTGTGGGAATAATAACTTATTATGAACCACTGTTTTAGTGTTCATTTAGATGTGTACAAAGTTATGCTGTTTATTGTCATGCTATGAAAAATAGCTGGTTCTTATAGACTGCTATCTCGTTGAATGAAAAAAATTGTATTGATGCTATTTAAATTTATTTTCATGAATAAATACCAAAACTAACCACTGACTCTGGACTGATTACCAGTGGCATGACCATTTATATTCTTAATTGACATTACATATGACCACTGATGACCTTTGGTACACTAATGGCTTGCCGTAGCCACTTTGCTGCATCAGTACCTGTTAATTGTGTGATTCCACCAAATGAAATTAGCAAGTAGGTAGGGCTTTACTTGGCTCTGCAGGCAACTTCCTGCTAGGGTAACCTGTTGCTAGGGCAACTTCCTGCTAGGGTAACCTGCTGCTAGGGCAACCGGCATGTTGCCAAGATGCACTTAGTTTGTTACCACTCCCCGTGTTATTACCGTCACCTGTCCCTCGTTAAATGTCATTGTATTTAAGTCCCAGTATTCCCCTAGTCTAGTTATCCGTGGTTTTGTTTGGTTGTATCCGTCGGTGTGCGTTTACTGTCAGCCTGTTTTATCCCTGGTCCGTAAGTCCTCCCTGTTCTTGTGTTATTATGTCAGTTCGTGTTTCTTGTTCGGATTGCCTGCCTGCTATGACCCCTGCTTGTTTGTACGACTCTGAGTTTGGTATTACCGGCATTAAAACGTTACAACTACCCTCAAATGTTTGAAATCTCTTTCTCTTTTGACTTGTACAATGATCTTGACAGTACAATGATCAGAGAACAGTATTAATGTTCAACTCACAATATTTTGTAGAAAGGGTGTTATTCCAGTCTGGCCCTAGGTCAGTGAGAAGGACAGCTTTAGCTGTGAAGTTCACTCTGTAATAGAAGCAGACAGGAACCACCTGGAGGGAAATAGTATGCAGATGGCGGTTTGGTTGTCTTTGGGATGGACCTATTGACCCAATTCTCCACCTGTCTCACACGTTCATTGTGAACTCAGCACTAAGTCAACAGAAAGACCTCTTTACATTTGACTGGGAAAATCCAGAAGACTTTTTTAATCTTACGGACTTCGACAACAGCTTTATTTCAAGAATCCGAAAGTGTGATCATACAGCTCCAGAAACGTTTTCACACTTGCTCAATGATTAGCTTGATATGTTTAAGTCTTATGTTAATATCTCTTATATTGAAGTCTTATCATAAAGGCAAAGGTGTCACAAGTATTCCCATTCATAACTTGGGTAGAAATATAGATTATACTTAAACACAGGATAAGATGGTGAAATATCCTATGCCGCTCCCATACTCCTCACAAGGCCCTACCGCCCATCTTCTCTCCAACAACCATAACCGTGCATGTTATTAACCAACCAACCACTATTAGAACACTGCAACATCTACGAACTGATACTGGCTCGGCAAGGATCCAGAAGCACAGCGTACTATGTTCATGGTCCATTGCTTCAACTGCCAAGTATTCAGATCACCACATCAACCTGGCCTGACCTTCAAACAAAGCAACAACGACACATCCTAAACACACACCAGTTGTTTGAGCAGAACACAACCACAGCTACAATCTGATACAGGCTCGGCAAGGATCCAGAATCACAGCGTACTATGTTCATGGTCACTTGCCTAAACTGCCATGTACTCAGACCACAACACCGCCCTGGACAGACCTTCACGCAAAGTAACAGCGACAACCACTTGCAAGCTCTTCACTGGGGTCATCAGGTGGGCACCTCCCTTCATTGGTGTTTCATTGATTTGAGCCCACAACACCTCAAGGAGGCTCAACGGTGAGGGCTGGCGTCCCAGCCTCACCCCCCTCAAAGCTTGCTGTTCAACCACCTTTTATGTTACTCATTTCCCCTTCCCAACGTCTCACCCATAAGACCAGTCAAGCCACCAAGTCAGCGTATTTCAACTTTTTCCTCTCAAATGCTTCATCAACCGCATCTTCAAACGGAACCGTTAATTCGATAAAGTAAACAATCCGTTTACTTTCCGAGTACAACACCATATCGGGCCTCAGTGAAGTTACTGCTATGCACTCCGGAACCTGTAGTTTTCTCCCTATATCTACTAGAAGTTTCCAATCTCGTGCTTCACCCCACCTGCCAACATTAACGGCACAATCGCGTTCTCCTGCACATTGACCCTCCCTCACAAACCTACTTGCGTACCGATTACCAACACTAGTCAATGCATTAACCTCTAAGCACTTCTTATCAAATAAACACGCTAGCACACTTAGAACTTGATTATGCCTCCATGTATATCGCCCCTGTGACAAACTAACATGGCATGCGGACAAAATGTGCTTTAGCGAGCCAACTCCCGTGCACAACTTACATTTAGGATCTTCACCTACCCACTGTGCGAGGTTTTGAGGAGTTGGAAGGACGTCATATGTTGATCCAAGTAGAAACTTGATGCGCCCCGCGTCCATCGCCCAAATTTCCTGCCAGGTGAGCCGCCTATTTTCTACGCTCTGCCAACGAAGCCATTGGCCTTGTTTTGCCTGAGATGTTTGCTACTGCACGTCGAGCATCTTCTTCCTGTTCCCTTATAAAACTCACTACCATTCGCCTTCTCTCTGGTTATGTGGCCTTAGATACTAGGGTTTAAAATACTTCTGTAGAAGTTGAATTATCGACTCAATCTTTTTACTCAAGTAAAAGTGTAAAAGTCCTGGTTTCAAAACTACTTAAGGACTAAAACATAGGCCGCATCACAGGGCCTATAGGGCACTACTACACCTCCCCCAAAAAAACATTTAAAAAGCCACAATGACTGTTATTTTAAAATGTTAATGTTAAAAATAGGGATGCACTAGGCGAACTTTTTCAGCCGCATATATGCCAATTGAAAACGGAATACATTTTAGTACAATGCAACTTTTAAAAAACCATATATATATATACACTGCTCAAAAAAATAAGGCAGATGCTATTTGCACCTGGGTATATGCAGCAGTATGTGTTATTTTCACCCGAGTATATGCAGCAGTGTGTGCTATTTGCACCCGGGTGTACATAGCAGTGTGTGCTATTTGCACCCGGGTATATGCAGCAGTGTGTGCTATTTGCACCCGGGTATATGCAGCAGTGTGTGCTATTTGCACCCGGGTATATGCAGCAGTGTGTGCTATTTGCACCCGGGTATATGCAGCAGTGTGTGCTATTTGCACCCGGGTATATGCAGCAGTGTGTGCTATTTGCACCCGTGTATATGCAGCAGTGTGTGCTATTTGCACCCGGGTATATGCAGCAGTGTGTGCTATTTGCACCCGTGTATATGCAGCAGTGTATGCTATTTGCACCCGGGTATATGCAGCAGTGTGTACTATTTGCACCCGACATTTTGATTTATCAGAGATTAGTACTATTATGTTTTGTGACAAAACACATTTTATTTACAAATTATTTTACAAGAGGTGAAGATACTTTTGTTTGTAAATTTTTTAAATAAGTAAATTGGGGTTTTTATTATTTACATCATGTTTAAATAAATAAAAATTTTGTGCATTGGATGGTAGCCCTCTTCACTCCATAACCTCAGTGCTCTCTGGAATTCCTCATAACTGTCGAAGGAGTCTCCTTCACAAATGTTCTTTAGTTTTTCTTCCTTCTTGGGAGAAAACACAAATATATATATATAAAATATATATAAAATAGTCATTACATTATAAGTCTGGCATATTGACTCTAAAATGCAAAAACCTTAATTCAAAAGGACAACTGTACATATTTTGTTATACACATTATGAGACAGCAATGCGACTGTCACGTAGGGCTACGCCCCCCTCTCTAGCTGTCACTTCGGGTCCCTGCTCTTCGTGTCTGTGTTGTTCCCTGCGTGTCCGTCTCCATGGTTTCCCCTCATCTGACATGCCCGTGTCATCAGTGTCTTCACCTGTGTGTCTAGTTTAGTTCTGTGTATTTATAGTCCTAGTGTTTTACATATCGGTTATCGGTTGTTTTGTTCCAACTGGTTAGTTTGTGCTCTTGTTATTCATGCTCTTTATTCAGTGTTCTACGCTTCCTGGTCTCTGAGTTCTACTCGTTTCGTTGCTCAGTCGTCTGTGTTTTCCGTAGCCTGATTTTCTAGTTTGTATATGCGTTTACCCACGTGTTTGGTTTAAAGTGTTCGTTCGGTGTCTTAGTGTCCTGTTTAATTCTAAGTATCGTCATGCCTGTTTATTTGTCAAACCTGGATGGCTCGCCCTTTATGACCCCTGCCTGTTTGAACGACTTTGATCGTGGAATTCCTCTTAATAAATCATCAGACATCCCCATCATCCACCGCCCCACTCCCACCACCCAGGCACCTCGGAGCCCCAAGGCCCAGACCCAACGCCCCGACCCAGGCTGACCGATCCACCCCACCCAGCGGCGCAACCGCAGCGGCGCAGGTCCCCCCGCACGGGCAGGGCCCCAGCTCGGGGTCGGGGGGCCCCAGGCACCAGGCCCCGGGTCCCGCCACCCGGCCCCACAGGGGAGGCCAGCCACCCCGCCGAGGGCCAGCACCTGCTCCCCCCACGCCCCGGCCCCACACCCCAGAGCCCAGAGGGAGCGCCACCCAGGCCCCCCCCACCACCGCCCGCCAGGGCAAGCACATGCCATCCCAGGTCGGCAGCCCCGGCCCCCCCGCCCAGAAAGTGGCCGGCACGAGCAGTCCCCCCGGGGTCGACCCCCAGCCACCAACCGGCCCTCCGGGAGCTGAGGCCCCCGCCAACCGCCCCGACTAGCTAATGGAACTGATCAGTGGGAACCAAAGAGAATTGAATTCCTCCAACTGGTCTTTAGAGGAAGCAGACATTCTCTCCAGACAGATGTGATCAAGTAATAAATTTTTGTAATGAGTAATATGCAGGTCCTTTTTCGTTTTCCAATTGATAAGAATGGTTTTCTTGGCGATGCATAGGGCAGTGAGAACTATGTGTGATATGTCTGCCTCTGTATCTAATTCACTGACGTCTCCTAAGATGCACAGTCTGGGGGAAGTTGGGATGCAGCTTTTAAGCCCCGTGGACAATTCTACACATACCTTCTGCCAGAATTCCTTAACAGGCCTACAATCCCATATAGCATGCATATAGTTATCAATTATATTGCCTGTACAGTGGGTGCATATGTTTGATTGTGCTAGGCCCATTTGGAACATCCTTTGTCCTGTATAGTGTGTTCTATGAAGGACTTTGTATTGTATAAGTTGTTTCCTTGTTAGTTACCACGCCCCTGTGTCATTGCCGTCACCTGTCCCTTGTTTAGTTCATGTTCATATAGTCCCTGATTTCCCCAGTCTGGTCATGGGTCTTTTTGTTTTCTCTGTGTTTTGCCTGTTCGCCATAGTGCTGCTGTTCCGTGAATCTTCCTTGTTGTGTTCGCTATGTCTGTCCGTATTTCGTGTCCTGACTGCCTGCCTGATATGACCTGCGCCTGGTATTTTGACTCTGTCAATGGAATTTCCTTTAATAAATCTCGCTGTACTCAGCGTTTGTGTCCGCCTCCCTGTTCTGCCCCGCGCAGAACGTTACATAAAGACCGATCATACAAGGACACAGCGAGGGAGCGAGACTCTGGTGAGTTTAATCGCCGCGATGAGATGTTGGCTGGTTCGGTCCAGTTCAACTCTCCGATATCGCAGCATGAACGAACCAGAGACAGAAATTCCCCTGGCGCTGTGGGAACACGGAAGTCTCGACGCGCACCAACGAAAGCTCAGTCACTTTCGGTTTCGACTGGCTTTCGCGTCGAGACTCCTGTTGAGCGCTACGTGTCTGCCCGGCTTGATCACTATAGGGAGGAGAAACCTGTAGTACAAGTCGCGGGCAGACGGATTGAGTGCACAGACGGGCGTTTGCTTAACCCTCGGTTGGCTCTCGATGGCTTCTGCGAGCTCCCGACGCCTCAGAGGAGGCAGAGCCGTCGCAGAGAGAGCCACCGAGGGGCTTCTGTGTCTGTGTATTCTTCCAGGCTCACCCAGGACCCTGAGGAAGAGGACCTACCGCAGCTGATCCCGCCAGCTACTCATCACGACACCCCCAAGTATTTTTTGGGAGGGAGTACTGGCCACGTCGGCTTGGCGGTCCCGCCCCCCGATGACGTCAGTATGGCGGTCACGCCCCCCGAGGACGTCGGCTTGGCGGATACGCCCCCCGAGGACGTCGGCTTGCCGGATACGCCCCCCGAGGACGTCGGCTTGGCGGATACGCCCCCCGAGGACGTTGGCTGGGCGGATACGCCCCCCAAGGACGTCGGCTTGGCAGATACGCCCCCTGAGCGCATCTCCTCACCTCAGCGACCAGTTCCCGCTGCCCGTCGGCAGACCACGTCGGTTCCAGTTCCCACTGCCCGTCGGCAGACCCCGCTGGTTCCTGTCCCCACTGCCCGTCTGCAGATCCCGCTGGTTCCTGTCCCCGCGACCCAGGAGGGGTCGTCCACGCCGGTTCCTGTTCCCGCGACCCAGGAGGGGTCGTCCAAGCCGGTTCCTGTCCCCGCTGCCCGCCAGCGGACCCTGCCTTTTCCCGCTGCCCACCAGTGGACCCTGCCTGTTCCCGCTGCCCGCCAGCGGACCCCGCCTGTTTCCGCTGCCCGCCAGCGGTCTGCGCCTGTTACCCCAGAGACTGTGCAGCCCCCTGTTGGGCATGGACTTTGTGTGCCCCCTGCTCTGCCCTGTACTCCTGTCTCGTTGCCCATGCTCCCCTTGCTTCCTTGTTCCGTCCCTGGTTTTGTGTTGGTCCCAGTTCCTGTGTGTGTGTCTGTTCGTGTCCTTGTGCCCGTCCCTGTGTCTGTGTCTGGTCAGTTCCTCCGGGTCCCTGTTCCCGTGTCTGTTCCCCAAGTCATCACCCGCTTTGTGCCCGTGCCTGTCTCTGTTGTCAATGCTGTCTTTGCCTCCGTGTTCTCCTCTGCCCTGTCCCCTGGCCTGACTCCCGTGTCTGTCCCCAGTCCTGTCCTGTCCAGCCCTGCTCCCGTGCCTCGTCCTGGCCCTGTCCGGTCTCATTGTTTCCCCTGTCCTGCTATACCCCAGCCCAGCTCCTGGCCGGTCTCTGGTTCCCCTGTCTCTGCCATGCCCCAGTCTCAGTGTCCTGCTTTGTCCTGTCCTGTCCCTCCAGTCTGTCCTGTAGTGTCCTGCCCCGTAGTTCCCTGTCCTGTCCTAGTCTGGTTCCTGTCCTGTCTGCCCTTGCGCGCCCCGGAGTGGCACGCTTTGAGGGGGGGTACTGTCACGTAGGGCTACGCCCCCTCCCTTGGCTGTCACTCCGGATTCCCTTGAGTCTGTGTTCCCTGCCTGTTCATCCCGCCCTGCTCGTTTGTCTCCGTGTTTCCTTGTTAGTTACCACGCCCCTGTGTCATTGCCGTCACCTGTCCCTTGTTTGGTTCATGTTCATATAGTCCCTGATTTCCCCAGTCTGGTCATGGGTCTTTTTGTTTTCTCTGTGTTTTGCCTGTTCGCCAGTGCTGCTGTTCCGTGAGTCTTCCTTGTTGTGTTCGCTATGTCTGTCCGAATTTCGTGTCCTTACTGCCTGCCTGATATGACCTGTGCCTGGTATTTTGACTCTGTCAATAGAATTTCCTTTAATAAATCTCGCTCTACTCAGCGTTTGTGTCTGCCTTCCTGTTCTGCCCCGCGCAGAACGTTACACCATCATTACTCTAACATTACTCTGTCATTACGCCATCATTACTCCAATAATACACCATCATTGCTCTAACATTTCTCCATCATTACTCCAACAATACTTCAACATTACTCCATCATTGCGCCACCATTGCTCCAACAATACTCCAACATTACTCCACCATTACTCCATTGTTGCTCCAACAATACTCCAACATTGCGCCGTCATTACTCCAACAATACTCCATCATTACTCCAACACTCACTTCCTCAGAGCCCGGATGTGAGAGCAGCAGTTACAACACCACCATGTTAGGACTGCAGTGTCTCTCCAGCGAGGCTCTGTTGTTCTGCCTTTAATCTGGACCGTGTGAACGGGGGTAAATCGGGGTCCCTCTCATTTGGTTTGGCCCTTCATGTCGTTGCGGGGAAGACATGTTTGATATGCCAGCCCGTCCAGCTGCAGCCACCTCTCTGACGGGATTTGCGCTATTTCACTGTCCATAAGTGGTTAAAAGGGCCTTGCTTAAAATTTCAAGGTATCGTATCCCACTAAATAGGTTTGGAGGTAGGAAATACGGGAAACGCTATTAGAACCACATTTTCAGCACAGCACAGTGGCTTGGTGGTTAGCACGTTTGCCTCTCAGCACTGGGGTCTTGGGTTCAAGCCCCTATCTGAGTGGAGTTTCCATGTTCTCCCTGTGTTTGCGTGGGTTTCCTCCAGGCTCTCCGGTTTCCTCCCACAGTCCAAAAACATGGAGCTTAGGTAAATTGGCAGTCCCAAATTCTCCCTGAGTGCGTGTCTGTGTCTCTCCATGAGTGTGTGTCTGTGTCTCTCTCTGTTCAATAAAAACAAGTTGTTGTCTGAGTGTGTGTGCTTGTATGCCCAGTGGTGGATGGTGCTCTGTCACTAGGGTCTGTCCTCTCTCTCCCCTTCCTGCACCCCATTCAGTCCCCCAGGGGGCTGTGGATCCCGGTAGAGAGTACGCTGTGCGCAATTGGCTGCTGCTTCTCGCCGGTGTGTGATTGGCTGTCTGAGATTTGTAGCTGTGTAAACAATTGTAAAGCGCCTTGGGTATCTTGAAAGGCTCTATATAAATTGAAACATTCATTCATTCTTCACCTCTTCTCGTGTCATTATTGATGATGGACCCATAGACATTTTGCCCTATATATAATAATATATATTATATAATAATTATATATTATTTATAGGGGTGGTACGCGATTTAAAATATTAATCGAATTAATCGGAAGCTTTGTAATTAATTAATCAAAATTAATCGCATTTTAATCGCTTTTCAGTATTTAACATGAGAAATATTCATTTAAGTTTGAATGATGAATGAATCAATGAACATAATCATAAACTTCAACATCTTGTTTATTTTTCCACCAGTCTACTACACAGACCAATAGATGAGTGCAGAAAACAGTTCAGAACACTGGAAATTCTTACCAAAAATTGTCACGTTGAGGACCCCGGCCCCTCCCCTTTGGGCGTGTGTATACCTGGTCCACGTGCTTTGTCTGCGTCTGTGGAACTCTGTGGTGAAGGCTATGTCGTGTGATAATGTGTATCACCTGTGAATCGTCTCGTAATCACATGGGGCTAATGTGGTTTGTCTATTTAATGTGCGCTCACGCAATGTTCTGTGCTCGTCGTTGTCTAATGTCCACACGTTGTTGTGTGCTTGTGTATGTTTATCGTGCGCTATTGCGCAACATATATAAGTAAAGTGACATTTGCTGCCACAAAGGATTTGTGTCTCGTCCTTCACGCCGCACCCACCGTCACAAAAATGTTGTTTAATTTTGGGAGTTTTGCTCAGGATATTGGAAGAATTTAAGTAAATCAGAAGATGTTAGATGGTATATTTTTCTTTAATTTCCCAGGCCTCTGCCACAGGCATCTCCATAGTGCCTAGAAGTGGTCTTCTGCATGCTCAAAGCAAATGACTGGATCTTCATCATCTATAGATTCATCATCTATATGAGCTGTAACACCAAGATAATTCTTGTTGCTAACAGAGGTCCAGTGATCCCCAGTCAGAGCCACATTTGTGGCACTCTTCACAATAACCTGTTTTACTTCCCTTTCCTCATCATACAGCTGCTGGATTGGCGCGCGGGTTGTAGTGTCATGACATCATTTGTATGCGACCACAACACCGGTCGATGCCCCTTAACACATACCATTATTGTATCTTATTTATCTTTATCTTCATTATTGTATGTGGTTGCTCTAATTATTGATAATAATTTGGTATTACTCAAACAGGCTGAACACACCCTGCATAAAAAGCACCAGTCATACAATCAAATGAAATCAAACTTTATTATGAAATATAGATATGTAAAGTACAATATAGGTAAATAATATAGTTATAGTTAAAAAAAGTGCAAAAAGCAAATTACCTAAAAATAACGTATAGCTTTATATGAAAAAAAATATTTATAGTACTACAAGAAACATTTTGTGTGCTTTTACTGGCGTCTGTCTCGCATGGTGTTCACAAGTTCGCCAAGCACCCCGAGGAAAGCCCAGTTGAAGGAAACATTTTCCGCCAACTCCGCTCGCCTTGTCAGTGGAAGGGGAATCTTGAACGTAAAAATAACAAATATTAATCACAAGCATTCCTGTGAAAGCAACAACAATATAGCGTAACTGCACAAAATGTGTAGCACGTCATCGCTGCTCATGCTCATGCTAGGTTCAGAACTACTACCTAAGTAAACCTCAAAATGTTGTAAGGCCAAAAGGAGAGCTAATGCTTCCTTCTCTATGGTGCTATAGGCCAATTGGTGTCTAGCAAACTTCTTTGAGAAGTAACACACTGGGTGGTCTATTCCACATGAGTCCTCCTGTAGGAGCACTGCGCCAGCCCCGGTACAGCTGGCATCAACCTCTAGCTTAAATGGCTTAGCAAAATCTGGTGCAGCAAGCACAGGTGAACTACACAGTAGACTCTTTACAGACACAAAAGCAGACTGACAAGCAGAAGACCACAAAAACGGAACATTGTTACGCAAGAGAGAGGTAAGCGGCAGAACAACATCTGAAAAGTTTCTACAAAAACAACGGTAATAACCAGCCAGTCCGAGGAAACGCCTAAGCTCACGTTTAGACCGGGGAGGAGGGAAGGCGTTTATTGCTTGGACTTTGGCATCAAGGGGACGCACCTGACCACGTCCTACTAACTTGCCAAGGTAAGAAATTGTGCTTTTCCCAAAGTCGCACTTTTCCAGATTAAGCACCAATGATGCACCATGCAGTCTAGAAAACACCGTTTCTAAGGACTTCATGTGTTCCTCCCAAGTGTCAGAGTACACAACCAAATCATCCAGATAGGCCTCACAGTTCAACACACCTTTTAGCACAATGTTCATGAGCCGTTGAAATGTAGCAGGAGCATTTCGCAACCCAAAAGCCATCACTGTATATTGTAGGAAGTTGTCTGGCGTAGCGAAGGCAGAAATCTCAGCAGCACGAGCAGTCAGGGGAACTTGCCAATAACCTTTTAGAAGGTCTAGTTTGCTAACAAACTTTGCAGACCCCACACGGTCTACACAATCTTCCATTCGGGGAAGAGGAAACGAGTCTGGTATGGTGACTGCATTCACTTTTCTGTAGTCAGTACAGAAGCGATAAGTACCATCAGGCTTTGGTACTAAAAGACAGGGTGAGCACCATGAACTACTGCTAGGGATTGCAAGATTGTTATTAAGCATGTAATCCGTCTCTTTCATCAGAAGGGAGCGTTTGTGAGGGTTTACACGATAAGGATGTTGTTTAATAGGTGGGTGACCTTGGACATCAATGTCGTGTTCTAGTACGGAGGTACACGTAGGGACATCAACAAAAAGAGAAGGAAACCTAGCAATCAAAGATCTAAGATCAGACTGAGCAGCCAAAGGTAAATAAGACAGCTTCTCAGACAGGTGCTTTAATGCCTCAGAGTTAGCAAGTCTAGCACTCGGAACACAGCTCCTACCCAAGTGAAGGTCATCCTGTTCAGGGGCATACTCAAGTGATGCAGATGCTACTGGCACAGGGACTGACAACTGAGCAACAGCTGTAGCACTTACAGTTGTGGGGCGATCAACATATGGCTTGAGCATGTTAATATGACAAAGACGTGACTTACGCCGACGATCGGGGGTTGTCAACACATAGTTTGTTGAGGACAGTTTCTGCTGGACCACATAGGGTCCCGAAAAGCGAGTCTGTAGGGTAGAACCTGACATGGGTAACAGAACCAGGACCTTGTCACCAACATTAAATGAACGAGCAACAGCGTTTCTGTCAAATTTCTTCTTCATAGCTTGCTGAGCTACACACAAATTCTGCTTAGCTGTTTCACGAGCTACCTTAAGGTGTTCACGTAACTTACTGACATAGTGGTCTACAGTTTCAAAGGAACGAGTTGTAGGGGAAGCTAACCACTGCTCATAAAGCAATTTGAGTGGGCCACGGACTGAGCGTCCGAATACCAAGGCATTGGGACTGAAACCAGTGGACTCTTGCACTGTATCACGGATGGCAAACAACAGTAATGGGACACCTTCATCCCAATCGTTTCCTACTTCCAAGCAATATGATCGCAACATAGTCTTAAACGTCTGATGGAAGCGTTCGAGAGCTCCCTGGGACTCAGGATGATAAGCACTCGACACTTGGTGCTGTATATGCAGATCTGACATAACTTGAGCAAAGAGTTTTGACATGAAATTGGACCCTTGGTCCGATTGTACACATTTTGGCAAACCGAAGGTAGTACAAAATTTTACAAGGGCTTTTATTACAGATCTTGACTTCAACGAGCGTAATGGAATGGCCTCAGGAAACCTTGTAGCAGCACACATTATGGTCAGAAGGTAAGTATTTCCTGAACGAGACTTCGGTAAAGGTCCAACACAGTCTATCAACAACCGTTCAAATGGATCTCCTACCACAGGTATGGGACAGAGAGGAGCAGAAGGAATGGCCTGATTTGGCTTCCCAACAAGTTGACAGGTATGGCAAGACCGACAATGACTAACAACATCAGATTTCATTGCTGGCCAAAAGAAATGCTGCAATAGGCGCTGAACTGTTTTTCGAATGCCTAAATGACCCGACAAGGGGTGGTCATGGGCTAAGGACAAAACATGCGTTCTAAATGGTTGGGGAACTACTATTTGGTGCACATCATCCCACACACCACTGGCATTTGCTGGAGACCATTTTCTCATCAGAACTCCATCTGTATAAAAATATGTCACACGAGTGTCTAGTGAGAGAGGGTTTTCCGTAACTGCATTAAAGAAAGGGACCAGGCTTGGATCAGCCCTTTGTGCTCTGATTAATGCTGTTCTAGTAACAGGAGGAGGAACACTGGACTCCTCTACTTGTGATCCCAACTCACGTTTGCTAATATCCCTTGTCACATCAGGAACAGGGCTAGGGGGCACAACAGGGTTAGGATTCATAAATGTCTCTGCCAAATCTATGTCACCGAATTTACGTGCCTGTGCACGAGTCAACACACATGTAGGAAACACTGCATCAAGGTCTTTATCGAGTGAAACATCCACAGGTTCATCTACCACTTCTGGTAGAGTGAACAGTGTACCACCAGCAAGATCATTGCCCAGAATAAACGACACACCTGTGACAGGCAGTTTAGAACTGACCGCAACTTTAACATAGCCAGTAAGTGCCTCAGTACATAGATATACACGATGCAGAGGAACCCTAAGTACTCCAAGTTCTATTCCTTGGACAAGCACATCACTACCACAATAAGACTCTGCAGAGAATGGCAACACACTCTCCAAAATAAATGACTGAGCAGCCCCAGTGTCCCGTAGGATGGATATGGGCTGTTTATGTGTACAATCCTCAGTTAGTGAGGTAGTCCCAGAAAACACAAATGGTTTAAACACAGGGTCTACTGTGGCTGAAACAGTGGCTCGACATCCTAGTGTCTCCTCTGTAGTGCTGGAACTAAAAGCATTGACTTTCTTCACAGTAGGGTTTTGACGATCATTTTTACGCTTCAAAGTAGGACATGCAGCAATGAGATGGCCTTGCATATGACAATAAAAACATTCCCGTTTGTCTGTGGCTGAAGTGTTTTCCCGAGACTCTGAAGAAGCAACAGGTCTGGACATAACAGGTCGACTAGGGTTTACACTTCGGGGAGTCAAATGAAATACAGTTTTGTGTGTCAGCACAAATTCGTCTGCCAATGTAGCAGCAGAAGACAAATTAACTACCTTCTGTTCATTAAGGTAGACCACCATTTTCTCAGGAAGGCAATTCTTAAACTCTTCTAGCAACACAAGCTCTCTGAGTTGATCAAGAGTTGTTACACTGCAGGCTGCACACCACTTATCAAATAGGAGAGATTTCTCTCTAGCAAACTCAACAAAGGTCTGGCTCTGGGTTTTAGCCAGACGCCGGAAGTTCTGTCGATAGGCTTCAGGTACTAACTCGTATGCTTTCAATATAGTGGATTTTACAATGTCATAATCTAAGCTCTGTTCAAGAGACAGAGAGGAACACACTTCCTGCGCTTTTCCTACAAGTTTACACTGTAGCAGCAGCGACCAAAGACTCTGTGGCCAACTAAGTGTGGTGGCTATGCGCTCAAAAATGGGGAAATAGGCATCTACCTCATTTTCCCTGAACACAGGAACTAGGCCAATATGTCTACTGACATCAAAAGCAGTACTCACAGTCGGGCTTGCTGGACTTGTAGATGTACGTGAGGAACGAGGCATAGGGACTGGTGAACTCACGTGAGAAAGGGGAACTGGTGCTGGTGAGGTTACCTTCCGAGGATAAGGTATAGGTTTCTCCAAGCCCATACTCAACCTCTTCAGGGTAATCTCTTTGTCAGCCTCCACTTGCAACCCCCTGACTCTGAGTAGCTCTGCCTCGCGTTCCTGTATCTTAATTTCCAGCTCTAGCTCCTTCAGTTTCACTGCTAGCACAGGATCCACCTCATGAGAACGGTAAACACCAGGTTCCATGCTGGGCCTAGCCATGAAGTCGGTTGCAGCCTCCGCTGCTTCCAGCCCCTGGGCCAAACTCGGTGCAACACCAGGCGATTTGTCTCGGTCTGGCAAGATCCCGTCCTTAACCAACTGTGCCTCCAAAATCCTCTTAATCTCTCTCTTGGGAGCCAAACGAGGCACATCCACACTAAAGAAATCAGCCACCAACAATAAGTCAACCTTGCGGCAATCATCAAACTGTTCAAGAGTCGGATAAACAGTGAACTGGGTAAGGTCAAAGTCCGGCATTTTACATACACACACACACCCCCACCCACAAAGAACAAAACCCACCAGCCAAAACCAAAAGAAGCAGCAAACAAAGAGCCAAAAGAAAGGAGGACGAGCCCCCAATTCTTTTACGGCCTGTCTAGGCGTGAGGACCGTAACAGTGGTGTATGTGAACAGCAGTGCGAATGTTAGTGATGATGGGACAACAGGAGTGGGTGGTTAAAGGTGTATTATACAGAAATTGTAATTTACAAGATATATACATACACGTAACTGGTCTCAGCTTCAGGAGTGGCCCAGGCCAACATAACAAACAGAACTGAACTATAAAATAAACCAAACACTAATTACTCTAACAGAAAACAAACATACAGTACTACCCTAACTCCCTAACAAAAAACCATACAAACAAACCCAAACCCCAAAACAAAATGGCAGCCACTCCCTACTTACCAGAACACCAACAACACGTAGAATATTTACAAAATGTACAACCGGCAGACAATCCAACAGGGGCAAAGGCAAAAAGCATAAACAAGTTCAAAGCAGTCAAAAACCAGAGTTCTAAGATGAGGTACAAACGCAGAATACTAATAACTAACCACCAACACCACCAAGGAGCAAAAATGTCTCGCTGGGAGGCACCGGGAAGGGCCTTATATAGTGCAGGGTGAAATGGAGTCTGGAGCGGAGTCTGGAGCGGAGTCTGGAGCGGAGTCTGGAGCGGAACAGACAGCAAACACAATACACAACACTATCATAGGACATAACACTTTGTTTATGGCTACAGCTAACTAGCAACTAGCAAGGCTAAGAGCTAGCTATTGTACAGTAGTGACTGTGGTGGTAACATTAACGACAAACACAGCTCTAAATTCTTGCGTTTACAATAGATGTGTTCATATTACGTTCATATTACATCTTTTACGAGCCTAGTAAAACTGTGAAATCCCAATACACTCACCATTCTCCGTGGCCTCCAGCACCGACATCGCCGTGTCCAGCACGTTTTCTCTTCCGTTACTGGCTGGCCGGTGACCGTATATGGCATCCATTTGCTGGAACCATTTCCAGTCTTTGCGGTTTGCTCCGCTGCGTCCGTTATGGTCCTTCACCGCCCAGTAATCGCTTTAAGCTTTTTCAGCTTGGACCGACCAGCACTGCTGAACGGACCGCTGGTAGCCATGAGTGGCCATTAGCGCGGAAACGTCGCTAAAAACCTTTACATTTCTAGTGGCCCCGTCCAGTTCGCCCTGGATTTTTTGATAGCTGATTATTAACAGAAAGGTTTGTACCTCGGAGTTTGACCAGGGAACAGACTTCGCTCCTTGGGTTTTAAAAATGGCTGAGGAGTCCATAGCGGAGGAGTCGCTCTCCTGACACAACCTGTGACGACACTCCCTGGCCAATCAGTGTCATGCTGTTCCTCCACGTCACAGAACTGTACCGCTTTGGAACGGTTAGAACCTCGAGCGAGTAGGTACGAAAATAGTACCCAAAGGGGCCGGCTAACTGGGACCTGGTACTAATGGAAACACTCACAAACCGTCGCGAATCGAACCGTACCGCGCCCTAGTGGAAATGGGCCATAAGTGATCATTACTGATCATTACTGCGCGTTAGCCCCAACATGTTTTGCGTTGAGGTGGTAACGAAGGGTGGAAGTGCTCCTGTGATAAGCGAACTTCTTCCTACATAAAGTGCAAATAACACTATTTGTGTTTGTACTTCCATCTGGAAGTTTCTTATATTTAAATTTCCTATCCACCAGCGTAGCCTCTTCAGTCATCTCCATCATGCTCATCTTATTGTACGTCCATATAATCTGTATGTCTGGAACTCGCAAACTGAGAAACATTCCACGGTGAAAAAGTGTCTCATGCGTTAAAATGCGTTAATTTTTTTAGTGCGTTAATTTTCCTGTAATTAATTAATCGAAATTAACGCGTTAAAGTCCCACCACTAATTATTTATTATATATGTTTAGTTGTTAAAGTTTTCAGGCCGGGAACCCTTTGTTTTGCATAACTCATACATGTATCAGGTGGAAGAGCAGAGATGCCAAACCCTGTTTACCTGTAGATTCTTAAGGTAACCCTTCTTCACTGTAGACCACAGGAGTGGAAATATGTGGAGATGGTGGGGGAAATCTTTAGTTTTTCTTTAGTTTTTTTACTGGTGTAGGCTGCAGTAAGTCCTGGCAAAACATAGATTTATGTACAATGAGCACATGGCCAACCAGTGACTTTTACTACAGATAAGGAATCTGCTTCCCTAGTGCTGAAATATAGCTAAGGTGAGGAGATGTATTCCTGCCCTCTTTACTAACATAAACCATAAGTTGTGGTTCTCTGTGAAGTATGTAATGCAGCTTTTCCAGTGGACTATATTCAGGTAAACGTTTTGTAGAAGGACCCTTTATGGTAGTTTTCATGTGTTCATCTACATGCTGCATAGCGTTACTCCCTAGTCCATGGTTTGCTACAGCATGAAGCTCATTCTTCATTTTAGGATTTGGCTGTGTGATTTATTTAGATTTTTCTTATGATGAACTGCTTGATCTGCATTGAGACATCATTGGTCCTCATGTTAAGGGTCTACAGAAATTCTACATCTGTTGGCTCTCTAGTAAGTGAACAAATGATTCAAGGATACAAACTAAGCAGCCAATTGACAACCAAGCAGCCAGTTTTTCAATTATGTATTGTCCATTATAATTTGACATATAAATGATATGTAATAATGATGATAGAAATTATGATATGTAAATGTGCCATATTTTGTCAATTGTGATTTTTACACCGCAATCGAAATTTGTTCTCCGCTTTGAACCCATCTGTGCAGTTAGAACACACACACTAGTGATTACTAGGGGGCTGTGGATCACACGTGCCCAGAGCGGTGGGCAGCCCTAGCCCGGCACCCAGTTGGGGTTAGGTGCTTTGCTCAAGGGCACCTCAGTCATGGCCTCAGGTCTGGGAGTCGAACCCACGACCCTCCAGTCACAAGACCAGTTCCCTACCACCAGGCCATGACTGCCCCTAATGATATGCTTAACTGTATGCACTTTTTAGGGACTTTCTGGAAATAATATCCTGTGAAAGTCCTTTGAAGGACTAAGGCCAGGGTCATTTATTTGGTTTCCTTGTACTTAGGAATAGACATGAAGATACTAATTGGAACTTCTGGACAACCTCTGGAACTTTCCTGATATGTGTCCATCTGTGTGCATCTAACTGGCTCCTGGATCATGTCTCTCTGCAGCTCAAAGCAGAGTACTGCCATTATCTTTCTCTACTTCTGTTTGTCTTATTGTCTCCTGGCAGAGAGAAGCCTCTGTAAGTTTCTGCAGTTTTTTTTGACATTGTGATTCTGCGGCTTAGTCACTGTAAACAGCGATGAATCCATACATCTATATGAACATTCTGGCGACAGGGCTCAGGTATGGAGAGGAAACAGTTAAATTGATGTGGACATCTGTTTTAGAGTTCTAACAAAGCCCCAAAGCACCCCTCCCTTCTCAATACTCCCCCCTTCTCAATACTCTCTCCCCCCCCTCCTCATTGCTCTCTCCACCCCCTCCCTCCTCAATGCTCCCCCCCTCCTCAATGCCCCCCCTTCTCAATGCTCTCTCTCCTCCCCCCCTTACTTTCGTTTCCTGCACGTGCTCCTGGACTCATGCCCAGAGAGTCTCTGGCATGTGTTAGGAGTTCATTTTTTCAAGAATATTCAAACTATAAACACTCCTGCAGTTCATCTTGTAGAGCTAGACACTAACTCTCTCTATATATATATATTTCTGTGTATCTCTGTCTACCTCTCTCTCTGTCTCTCTCTTTCACTCTCACTCTCTCTATCAACTACAAACTACAGTCTGCTAATATTGTTCATAACAGGCCTAATAGTGTCATTCTAGCAGTTTAACAGTGTATGTTGAAAGTAAAGAAAAATTACCAGTTGTGGGTTTGATATGTGACCTCAAAGTAGTACCAGAAGAGGGTGTTAGTCTGCTATCATTACAGCAACTGGTGGATCTTTTGTGTTTTTATGCCTTGTAGAGTTATTGTACAATAGCATACATGGATATTTATAAGAGCAAACGCTTTACAAAATGAAAATGGAAATAAATATATTATGTATGTTTTGATGTGGACATTATACTTGTATTTGATATATTTGCTGTATTCAAATATAAGGAATAGCTATGCTGACAGTTTTCAGACTTTAGTTTATGAAGTGATGAGGAAGAAGTAATAAACCAGGAACACAATTCTGTCACAGGATACTGCAGGGGTCCACATTACCTCAATATGTATTTAACTGCACAAACTTCATAAAATCGGTGACAGAGTGAGAAAATATGTTCAGAAAGCTATTTTTTAAATATAGAACCACACCACCGGGGGTGTTGGCCAAGATTCTTCTGTGTATTTAGAGCAAATTGAACTGAGGTGTGCAAATTATTCCAAGTTGTTCATTTTGGTCATGATGCCAAAGGGATGAGTCAAGACAGCTGAGATGTGGTTCAGAGAGGTTCATATATAATATACAGTGGGGAGAACAAGTATTTGATACGCTGCCGATTTTGCTGGTTTTCACACTTGCAATGCATGTAGAAATCTGTCATTTTTATCATAAGTGCTCTTCAAGTGTAAGCGATGGAATCTAAAAACAAAATCCAGAAAATCATACTGAATGACTTTTAAATTATTCATTTGCATTTTATTGCAGGAAATAAGTATTTGATACCTTACCAAACAGTACGAATTCTGGCTCTCACAGACCTGTTAGTTGATCTTTAAGAGGCCCTCCTGTTCTCCACTCTTTACCTGTATTACCTGCACCTTGTAAAGAACTAAAGGAAACGTCTTCTGTAATCGCAAACAAAGGTTTCTGTCCCAAGTACTAAGTTTCGTTTTTCTGATGTATCAAATACTTATTTCCTGCAATAAAATGCAAATGAATGATGTAAAAGTCATTCAGTGTGATTTTCTGGATTTTGTTTTTAGATTCCATCACTCACACCTGAAGAGCACCTATGATAAAAATTACAGATTTCTACATGCATTGCAAGTGTGAAAACCAGCAAAATTGGCAGCGTATCAAATACTTGTTCTCCCCACTGTAGTGGGCCAGTCTCCTAGGAACTCCCGGGCCACTTTTTCTCCCCAGTCCGCCCCTGGCGTGAGGGAGAGGTGCGCGACACAAAACATTACTATAAATGACACAGATGACAAGACAAATAATTCAGAAACTTACAACGGAGCGCTTTTGATATACAGCTGGTTAGCTGGTCTTCGTGGATAGCAGTCTCCTCACTGGTGCTTAGTTGGGACATTTCGCTCGAGTTCTCAAGTCTCTGCCATGAACATCTTACTGAGCTACTCATGTCTGCTATGTCATTGCTGGGGTGCAGTGGGGAACCGTCGGGGCCCTCTACGCCCTCTCAGAAGGCCTAAAATATTCTTAAAACATTATATATATATATATATATATATATATATATATATATATATATATATATATATATATATATATATAATTATCCAATTTTATTTTATCTACTTGCAGTTTTACAATCGACATCTAAACAATTATATAATTATAAGCAAATAAAATATTCAACCGTGTCTATTCAATCTGTGTTGGAAGGTGAGGGGTTAAGTGGAAGCCTGTGAGCCTGTGTCTCCCCCTATCAGGACTGTGATGCCCGCTGTTCGTTTACAGAGGGCCTGGCAGTTATAATTCAGCGCAATACCAGTTTCAAATGACAGTAAAATTGACCAATCATATCTTCCCTCTTAGTGGGCGGACTTAACTGTATGATAATTTACGCCCGCTGTGGCGACGCTAGCTGTCGTTAGCCTACCGCCGCTAGCTAGTTTCCCTTTGACGTCCTCATTTACATATTCCGCTTCCGAGAACCATGGAGCTGTGAAACCTTATTTTGTTTGGAAACTTATTTTGCTTAACAAGTTATCTAGTACAAATGTTATTGTTTATTGCGTTTCTAAAGCTATACTGTCGTCTCGGTTTTTTCTTTATTCTTTAGTGCAGTTTATTAGGAGAGGAAAAAAATTTCGGGGGGGGGGGGGGGGGGGGGGGGGGTGTGTAGCGGGCCCAGGTTTAATGCTCACGGTTCGCTACTGCTGGAGTGTAACTTGACATGTGCGATGCATCGCGCACAAATTGATAGGGCCCCCATACCCATTTATTTCTGGCCCGCGAGCTGTTTTGAAAAGTTTTTTTTTTTTTTTTTATGATTTTTTTTTCAATCGCGCAATCCGCTCTTATTTTGAAGTCGCGCACCGCGATCTCAAGACGAGGCTGGGGATTGCCACACCCCCCACCCCGCCCCCCAAAAAGGCCCCTTGAGTTATTGAAAAAAAATATTGTGGTCCCTCATCATTTCTATTTGAGTACCCCTGCGATAGGGTGTGGGAATGATAGCCTATATGTTTATGCATCTGATCCCACCACAATCAAATCCACTCTATCTGAATGTCGCGATTTAACTGGATAATTTTTTTTATGATTACAGGCCAAACTGAGACCAAACCAAAATGAAATAGGAGTAACGTGGCAATTTCTAAAACGTAAGGAGTTGAAATCACAGATAATTGCGCGAAAATGTAAGGAGTATAAGTAAAACGTCGGATGAAAAATAATGACTTCAGAAAAGTAGAGACACCCAAAATTTCCAAAATATTTAAAGCTGAGACACCCAAAATATTTGTAGCTACTTCGTTACTTGACACCTCTGCTTTAAGGGTAGTCTAACAATACGTTTGTATTAGTGTGAGATGGTGTTTCACCTCTAGAGGGCAATGGTGTGCCATATTTCAAGGGCCAACGCACTGGACCCATGTAGTTTGTGTGGACCGCGTATTTTAACTAAAACATTGATGTATTTGCATGATTTTGAGTTGTTCTTTATTTTATCGTTAGATGCCCTATTGCGTCAGAAATAAGCAGTCAAAAATAAACCCATTACAGTCTACAGGCTGATTTCACAGGTCCGCTCAGGGATCAAGTGTGTGGTGTCCGCTACAGCTAACGCGTTTAATGCGCATTAGTGGACGGAAGAGGAAACGCCTGAATGTCTGAATACAAAGGAACAAAATGCATAAAAAGAAACACCCAATATGACATTTTGACGGTCGCAGATCAACACAGCCACTTAGTTTTCTTTAATAAAACAAATAGACAGAAAGCTATTTTTTGATGTCCAACACACAATTAAAAATGTTAAAGTCACACACAAACATTCAGTGTAATTTTATTTGGTATCCAGAGTGGGTTTAAATAGAACAAATATATTTAAAGGAAATAAAGAACAACGTGTCATATATATATATATATATATATATATATATATATATATATATATATATATATATATATATATATATATATATATATATATATATATATATATATATATATATATATATATATATACACACATATACATATATACATTTCACAGGTCATTTTGTAGCCAATGTTACAGCCAAACTCTTGACTGGGTCTAGAACAGTTTGTTGCCTGTAGAGACACCACACCCAGATAGAGAGCTGCTGACCTGCTGAATACCACATCACTGAAAATAGCACAGGAGGGTGTAGAGTTGTCTCTCTTTCTAAGTTTTAATTTCTCTCTCGCCCTTGCCCTCTCTCTCTCTCTCTCTCTCTCTCTCTCTCTCTCTCTCTCTCTCTCTCTCTCTCTCACACACACACACACACATACACACACACACACACAAGGACACCCCACTGTCTGGGAGGTGTGTACTTATATGGAATGCTAGTGAGCCTGTTATGACACACAAAGTCACTGCATTATTATGTCACAGCATTCCTCCAGCTCACACCACATACATCACAGCACATAACAATGGCTGCCGTGGCCAGCTTGTCATCACAAAGGCCTGATGACTTCATGTGAGCTCTATTTAAAGACGACGGTGGACGAAATCCAAGGTGCAGACAGTTTTTGACAGATTACAGATTGTGGTGCCAGATGGAGGTACACTGGGAATGAATTACACTCTCTATGTATATGGCACTGGGACAAAAGAAGACTGCCAGATATAATTCTCAATGCTCATTCATTATCTTATTTGAAATCGTTGTGTTATCAGATATTAACCTGTAATCTGTCCTGGTCGGTGGCCTCAGAGGTGTTTGGGGATAAAGCTAAATTGAAGGAACCCAAAATAAACTCCAGAACTTTCAGATGGTTCAGAAAACTTTGAAATGGAATTTTAGAATCTCTGAAGTTCTACACAGTTCTGAAACTAGAAGTGGAATGAAATTCAAAATGGCCACTAAGGTTTAAAAGAGAAGACTAAGAGAAAATTAAGAGAACAAATGTAGGTGTCAGATTATATGCAAGGGGCGCACAAGCTGCACAAACATAATGCAGTATAATATTTTAAAAGGCCTTGCAGCTGGTGCCAGTGTATCCCGGGTGACAGGAACAGGTGTAGCTGCCCTGACGACCGTTTCTACAAGTGGCTCCATTCACAGGAGGGCCCGTGATGTGTCTAGTAGTACACACACACAAACACACACACGTGCAGAACACGGGCGATTAATGTAAGGACAACAGTGCTGGCGTGTGCTTAGCGTGTGGTGAACAACTGGGAGACTGCTGTTCTCTGCCTCACTATAATCTTTGGTGTATAGATATCAGCTGCAGTCGTACATCCTTATTGACATCATAAATATCTCTTTCTCTCTCTCTCTCTGTCTATCTCTATGGTTATATATATCTCTCTGTATGTCTCTCTCTGTATGTCTGTATCACTCTGTATGTATATCTGTATGTCTGTACCTCTGTATGCCTATTTCTGTATGTCTGTATCTCTTTGGTTTTCATACATTCTCCCACAAGGACTAAAGTATTTGTTTTGAAAAACATTATCAGATTATGAAATTCATCTTTATTTTTCTTTCTTTCTTTCTTTCTTTCTTTCTTTCTTTCTCATTTGTGTGGTTGATTGTAAAGCATTTGGGTGCCTTGGTTTTCTGTATCAACATGATCTCCTTTTAGTAGAAGTTGATGAGAATCTCAGGGATGAGAGAAGCCAGCTGCTCCTTTGACTTATCAATGACTGCCCCCCTCACACAATACCTACACAGCCAATCAGAGGGAAGGGTCACAGCCAATCACAGCGAGTAATCAGTCAATGACAAATCAAGTGAAACTGTGCAAATCTGGTTGAAGGGGCCAAAATAGGCTCATGTGTTTGGATTTTCTTGATTTTCATTGTGCACAACTGAGGAAAAGTCATGTGTGTTTTAGTGAGGCCACTATGTGTGTTTTTAGTGTGGTTTAGTGCAGACCTCTCACACATAACACACACACACACAAATATGTATAACACACATACATGCACATATGCACATAAACATATAACACAGTAGGCTACTAAACAGCGCAGAAATACAGTATACCAGCATACAAACCTAGAACCATGCACACTCACACACACATATCACACATGCACACACACATAGGCAACTGTCAATAGAGACAGACATATGACAGGTGGCCAGTATCAGGCTTGGTTAAGTGGTGGTTTCTCCTTCTCTAAGGCAGCCCAACCAGCCGCTGCTTACTGGTGGTCCTCCACAATTTGGTCAAGGTTGACACAGTGACAGCTCACAGACACAGCTCTTCTTTAACCTGCAGATAGCCAGAGGTATGAAAGAATGACAAACTGATTTACAGTGCAATCACTGGCGTTCACACCTGCTAAAAAAAAACCTGCTAAAGAACCGGATTCTAAGTTAAAGGCCTGTTATACTATCCTCTCCATTAATAACTGAACAGTCATGGCAGCCCGATTCATTACTGTGCATCTGTTATTAATGACTCTAGAAAAGGTTCACCGAAAGATGAGAGTTTCCTCTTGTTCTCCAACACCACTGGAGATATTTTCAGGTGTTACTGGCAGCCGTGCCAACACATGCCGTAGCAGCTGCGTCTCTGCTCCCGGTGTGAACAGGCACCAGTGCAGCGTTTGTCCCAACCTGCGCACGGCCCACACATGTGGCCTAAGAGATATACCATGTGGCCATACCCTCTTCACAGAGCATAGCTCAGCCATGCATTTATACCAGGCCATCATCTGCATAATGAAGTCTATAGCTTTGGTCTTCAATGTTTCCCTGGAACAGTATAAGAATCCATGATCTTCCTCGTTACTGATCTTAGTATTTCAAGTTCAAATGACCACAAGCTTCTTCACATGTTCTCATAGCAATACATCAAACTGCTTTTATTCAAAATTGAAAATATAGCTAGTCCAGTGTTTTTTGTTCAAATACACAGTGATTAAAAGTGTAAACAACATTTTAAAATAACTAGTGAGTCAAGCATGAGAATAATTTCATTTATATTAGAATATTAGAAAAAAAAACTATATATATATATAGTTTTTTTTCTAATATTCTATATATATATACACATACACTATATATACACACACTCACTGGCCACTTTATTAGGTACACCTGTCCAAGTGCTCATTAACGCAATGTCAAATCAGCCAATCACATGGCAGCAACACAACACATTTAGGCATGTAGACATGACCAAGACGATCTGCTACAGTTTAAACTGAGCATCAGAATGGGGAAGAAAGGTGATTTAAGTGACTTTGAACGTGGCATGGTTGATGGTGCCAGACGGACTAGTTTGAATATTTCAGAAACTGCTGATCTACTTGGATTTTCCAACCATCTCTTGAATGGTCTGAAAAAGAGAAAATATCCAGTGAGTGGCAGTTCTGTGGACGCAAATGCCTTGTTGATGTCAGAGGTCAGAGGAGAATGGCCAGATTGGTTTGAGCTGATAAAATGGCAACAGTAACTCAAATAACCAGTCGTTACAACCGAGGCATGTAGAAGAGCATCTCTGAATGCACAACACATCGAACCTTGAGGTGGATGGGCTACAGCAGCAGAAGACCACACTGGGTGCCACTCCTGTCAGCTAAGAACAGGAAACTGAGGCTACAATTCACACAGGCTCACCAAAATTGGACAATAGAAGATTGGAAAAACGTTGCCTGGTCTGATGAGTCTCTATTTCTGGTGCAACATTCAGATGGTAGGATCAGAATTTGACATCAACAACATCAAAGCATGGATCCATCCTGCCTTGTATCAACGGTTCAGAGTGGTGGTGGTGCAATGGTGTGAGTGATATATTCCTGGGGCCATTAGTACCAATTGAGATCGTGTCAACGCCACAGCCTACCTGAGTATTGTTGCTGACCATGTCCATCCCTTTATGACCACAGTGTACCCATCTTCTGATGGCTACTTACAGCAGGATAATGCGCCATGTATTAAAGCATGAATCATGTCAGACTAGTTTCCTGAACACAACAATGAGTTCACTGTACTCAAATGGCCTCCACAGTCATCAGATCTCAATCCAATAGAGCATCTTTGGGATGTGGTGGAACGGGAGATTCACATCATGGATGTGCAGCTTACAAATCTGCAGCAACTGTGTGATGTTATCATGTCAATATGGACCAGACTCTCTGAGGAATGTTTCCAGTACTTTGTTGAATCTGCCACGAAGGATTAAGGCAGTTCTGAAGACAAAAGGGGGTCCAACATGGTACTAGCAAGATGTAAGATGTACCTAATAAAGTGACAAGTGACCGGTTGTATATATATATATACAGTATATATAATATATATATATATATATATATATATATATATATATATATATATATATAATCATGTCATCAGTTGTAAGTAATCATGAACATCAGGCTTGTGTAAACATTATTATATATTTTTTTCATTCACAAACAAAATAAATTCTGAAGTGATCAGAACAAGCAAACCTCACATGCAAGCCGATCAGTTACCAGGAGGAAAGAGTGTCCAGTGATATCAGTGAAGGAACCTGCTGTGGGTGCTGTCTGGTCCAGCAACGCTGGCCCAGTGTCGTCCTGCTGTAGGATCCTGCAGAGCGTAAACAGCATGGATCGGATGCATAGTAACAGCGCACACCAGCGACCTTCATTCAGGTTTGTGGCAATACTGTATGTATCTGTTAAAAGCGGACAAGCAGTAAAAAACCGCTGTGTATGCATGTGAAGGTTTTACCAGGATATGATCACATTCGATTTGAATAACTAAGCTGATCACATTCGATTTGAATAACTATGCTGATTGCCATCAAACACTTCTTAATTTCCATACATCATTCCCATGTGTCCATACAATACACAACGAATATAAACTATGAGGAAAATAAGCATCAAATATATGGAAAACATTACATTTCATGTGTCGTTTATACTTCACCCCACAGAGCATGCCCAACATGATTCAGTAAACAATCCTATCCAGAAAACAAAACACCCACCACGCCCACCACCCCCCAAACGCCTACCAGTGGCGAGTGAAGCTAGCGAGTGAAATTTAAAATCCTTCGGAAGACCCAGATCACGTTGATGCAACTGTGCCTGAGAAACCTGGAGAACAAGGCTAGACACCTGGAATGTGCAGCTGAGAACGAAGGAGTCAAGCAGACAGTGGAATCAGCTTTGGTCCACTCAAATATCAAAGGTTAAGCTCATTTCTTTCCATTTTTGTGGTGAAAACAGAATAGAAATATGTTTTTAAACATTAAAGTCAATCAGTTAAACAGACAACACAGTAAACATTGCAAGAGACCATCAAACTATCATCAAGTGTTATAAGAAAACAAAAACAGATCAATTACAGTATTAGAAATACACGCCTCATTTGAACCTTTCTTGGTATCAAAGGAATAGCTTGGTATTAAAGGAATAGCTAAAATGGTACGGTTGCTATTAATAAACAGAAGCTAATAGTGTGGTTTAGCATAATGCATGTGACATAATTAGCATAATGTAAATTAGATACTGAATTAATGTCACCATCCTGAATTCACTCCAATTTAGCATCTTTGAGTGTATTAATAACTGGCCCTCTAATATGATTTATGTGTCAATATAATAATATGTAATATGTGAATTTGTGACATACAGAGTAAGTGAGAAATGGTAACATCTGATAAACCGACAGAAACAGACTCTTTGCTGTGAAATAGTGATGAGGATGTGATGACATGGTGATAAAATTGTAATGACATGGTGATGAGGTTGTGATGTCATGGTGATGAGGTTGTGATGACATGGTGATGAGGTTGTGATGACATGGTGATGAGGTTGTGCACTATGTACTTTGCCTTTCTTCTCTTGTTCAGTCTCATGTAATAAATGTCTTCTGATGCTGGTTTGGGATCTGTGCTGTGATCTCTTCTAACTCATTAAAACGAAGTTCACCATTTCTTAAAAATATTTTTTGTGTATTAAGTTATTATAAAACAATCCACTGGGTGATTGTATCTATATCCTTGGATCCTTGTGTCCTGAGTCTCAGGCTATCAACATAAATCTACTGGGCCCAATACAAAACCACAGGCCTACTTTCACTATAACACACTCACACAAAAACAAAAAAAAAAAACATTGCAGCTTTTCAGCCACTGTAACACCTGTGGTTACACCTGTGGTTATGCCTGTGGTTATAACCTTGGATATACCCTTGGTAACCTCATAGTTTATACCAGGCGTACTCAACTGGCGGACCGCGGTCCGGATCCGGACCCGAACGCAGTCCTGTCCGGACCCAATCTCATTTCTGATTAACTGGATACGGACCAAAAAAAAACCGGAGCATTTATTTCAGGGCTATTGAAAAAACACTCCGTCACGAGTGTTACGTTTGCCACCCCCGCTCAACAACTTACGTTCTCCACCCCCGCCGCACCGGACTTCAGGTCACAGGTATCTGCCAAAATTGGATCGCGGACAAATTTAGTTGAGTACCCCTGGTTTATACCCTTGGTATTACCCTGGTTTGTACCATTGGTATTACCCTGGTTTGTACCATTGGTATTATCCAGGTTGATATCCTTGGTCCTCAACAGTCATAATGTGCCAGTACAGCACAAAGTCCCCTGGGCACTATAGTTTCAGTCCAATCCCTGATCAATCCAGTCCTGCTTCTACCTCAGCCTGGCAGAGAAGCAGCGCATGTACTCAGTCATCCAGCAGTCGTCCGCCACCGCTAGCTCAGGCCGGCGCAACTTCTCCAGGTCTGCCGATCTCGCCCTCCGACGGTCCGGAGTCTTTCCACGATTTTTTTCAAAGTCCCGTCGGGTCTGGGCACTGACCTCAGGTCGGTGGATCTGCACAGTCAAACAAAATCAGTCAGACAAAGCAAGACAAGGATCGACAACTCCTCTGTATAAATACAGCTATTTCCTATAACATTTTTTATGTTGATTGAAGATACGAAATCGAAAAAATAACCTTCAATTACTGAGCCCTCCCAGTACAATGGCTTTAATCCAAATGCCTAGTCCTGCAGTGAGAGGGCAATGGGAGTCAGATTTTACTGGAGGAATAAACTGTCCCTTTCACTAATGCTAACATGGCATCACTTCCTTACTTTTCACTTCAAAGTCTTGGGCGTGTAATCCTGCACGTCCTCTGGGGCCCCTCGGAACTGGGGCCAGAACTAAACTGTCGCAAGCGACTCACGCCCTGAGCCATAGAGCCTTTGTGCACCAATCAGAACATTGAAGGACGCCCTGCAGTTCACCCAGAGTCAAACTTCTCCATGGAGCTGCAGAACACTCCTACATCCTTTACATCCATTGGATGGATGGAGCTGCCCTGTGATATCCAACTCTGCCTGAGCTCAGGCTGAATTATTTAGCCTTGTTTATGCTACTTGAGCTGTGATATCCAGTGTCCCTGCTCCCCTAAAGTTTCTGGTAATGAAAGAAAGGTTAGCAGGGGCAGGTTAGGATAATGCAAATAAGGTAATGCTAACTGATCACCACCAGATTCCATTACCCGTTAGCTTGCTAGGCTAATTATTTTCAGGTGATGTTCTCCTCAGCACTGAGAACAGATTGTCTTATTATGGCTTGTTCATTCTCAGGGTATCCAGCTCGGGTCCTGGAGGGTCAGAGTCCAGGTAGATCTAATTGAGTTGATCCGTTTAAAGTGCTGAACCCAGACCTCCAGAACTGGATGCTCCTCTATACAAACATGACTTCCCAGCATGCTATCACATTTTTCCCCTTTGTGACTTCTCCATTATTAAAGTGAGACTGAGAACTTTGGGCCAGGCTCCGGCTGGGTTCAGGCAGGGTTTGGATCCGATTCGGGCAGTTTGTGGCGTCATGTGTCAGGCAGCACTTTGGGACAGCTTGTGATGTGGTGGCGCTCACCTCTGCGGCAGAGGCCGAGGTTCTCATGCTGGTCCTCTTCCGCTCCCGCAGGCCCACGTTTCTCTCGGTCCATTCGTGCCGGATTAGAGGACGTCTGCTGTCGCGGCGGGAGCCACTCTCCTTAGCGCCACCTGGTGGCTGGCTCTTGCCATTGCTCGGGTGCCTCAGCACAGAGCCAGAAGAGTCATCTGTGTCGGGCTCGCGCTGGTGGTGGTTCGGTTCTGAGCGAGTGGTTCTGTTCTTCAGGCAACGCTTCCCTAAGGACTCCGAGGACCCATTATTCATTGTGTGCTGGTGATCATTCTCTGAGAGTTTAAACCAAAAGGCAAACAGGATGTAGTTAGTCATCTTAGACCACAGTGTGTGTTTGTGATCAGGTCAGAGTCACGCGGTTCTATTTTTCGAACATGTTAATCCTGAAGCAGTTGAGACAGTAGTATAAATAAGTCAGCCAGCAAAGTATTTTTTCATGTAATTATTTAAAGTGAACAGAAAATGCACACACTCTGAGAGGCAGTGTTTCTTTTCCCAGGTAAGCTGGTAGCATTGACTTACCTGTTGGTCTTGAATTCTCCACGGGGGAAGCATCAGTATGCACTTGCCCGTTCACCTGTGTTTCCCAAGAGTCTGGCACGTCTGCTGTTTCGTTCTTCGACTCGGAGGAAGATGTGTGCGGTTTTGAATCCGATGTTTCTACAATTTTTATCCTGGGGCTGGATGTGCCGCTCGAATCAGAACCGCTCTCCCAGCCTTCGCCAAACAGCGGTCGGTGCGTCTGTTCCATCAGCCGTCGAGACAGTCTGTATTTTAATGAGTCTTCGTAACATTTTGAGAACGTCTCCCATTTCGGATCCCGAAACTTCTTCATGTATTCCGTCCGGACCTTCTTCGTCGCGTTGGTGTTGCTCGTCATTTTGACTGCTTTAGACCTGACAGGTAAAAGGCGAACACACAACGCTACATGTAAAACACCCAGGCACAAACACGAAACGATTCCGACAACACGCGAACATCGTCTGGTGCTGACGGTCCCAATCCTGCGAATTCCGAGTGATTTAGCGGGAACCTGCAACCATCAAACAGGTTGGCCACTGCCTTCCTCTGGACCTCCAGCAGGAGGCCGTGAACCATTACACGGATGATGGAATGTTATCTTGCTCTTACGGTTTCTCTGCAGGCTAGGTTGGCACAGTCGACCCACATTATTTATTTATATACCTTACATAATACATCAAGTGATGTTTCCACGGTGCCATTTCTACGCTTCCATTGCGGTTTTATACTAATATTTATGTTTTGACTTGTATAATATCGACAAATGTTTTTTTAACGATTCAGGCATGCATGACAATTATTTTCTTTATTTTCTTATAACATTCGTGTACCATAAAAAAGCTCTGGTTTCCCTTTTTATTGATTTCAGCCGTCGCAATAAATGTCAGCCTCTTTACGCTGCGGATCGGTGTGTTTCGCTAGCATTGCCATCTTAATATGTTTACGTTTTCTGACGCCACCTGCTCGGAGTAGGTGAGCAGTCTACTACGGCGAGGGATATTATTAGAACTTAAACCTTACCGCTCTGATGTCTTTCAACTCCAACGTTAGAATAGAATTAAGGCGGTTCGCCAAGCAACTACTCCTCGCATTTTCGCGAATTTTCACAAAAGCAGGTGGGAATTCTGCGCATTTATTTTATTACCCGACCTGGTAGGAAATCATGTCTGCGTATTCCAATCAGTTGCTGTCGCGCTCTTGAAGCCTTTGCTGTGCGCGTGCGCAGTGAGCACGAACGCGGACGCAGCCCGGCGACGGTTGAACGATTACGTTAGAGTTTGCGTCGCACTGCTCCATTGGTTGTGTTTATCAATGGACCTCGAAACCAATCAAACTAATGAGGCCTCATTAAACCTGGGATGTTATTCAGGCAGCCTACATCCTGAATGTGATGTGTTTTCTGGTAACATTCAACCAGGGTATGTATATTTGTGATGGTTATTTGTAATAAATGAATAAGCATGTGATGAAAGTTATTCTAAACATGTATTTCTAAGTATTCCCATCCAAAATATTTAATTACAATGGACAATGACTTGATAATTCATAATATAATAATATTATAATAATTCGTTTATTGAGATAATGGATGGTTTAAATAGCACGGGCTATTATCCCGTTACATTACGCAGGCGACAGTACCGAGCGCGCGGAGGGCCTAGACGGAGTCCAGACGGGTTTCCACTGTCAGCTTGTTTATACTGGCCCGCCAGAAGACAAACTGCCCGATGTCGTTTACAGTCGAAAATCATTGTGGGGAGATTCAACTGTAAACGACCTGAGAGGAACTGTAGGCTAATTGTTACTAAGTGTTCTTGGTCGTCTAAAATACCCAGGGGATCTAAATTTGCGTTTTCATCCTAATTAGTCCTGTTTTTTTCTGGGTATACCGTGTACGTACACAAGTGTGTCCTCTTTCCGTTCCAGAGTCATGTAAATTACGCGCCATTACTTTAAAAAACTTTATTTAATCAGAGATTCTCTCCTTCTGGTGTCATCTTTATGTTGTGTAAAACTTTATTTTCATCAGGCAGAAAAGTAATGCCTACACTGTCCTGCTTTCTGACTCTTCAAATTTGGTTAACTATCCGTTGAGCCAAAGTTCTGTAACCATATGGGAGGGTTGTAACAAATGGGGATTTTTTTTGGGGGGGGGGGGGTAAGACATTCCTAACAATTGTGTGATCAGTTTTATGTATGACCACTTACTTTCTGACCATGCATGCGAAATTGCACAGCTCTGTGAAGAACTACGTAGATTTTACAGCCAAATATTTTTTTGTACCAGATGTACTTGAAATAGTGATGAGGATGTACAGAGGTTTTTAATATATGCTAATTTCAAGCCACCATGCTGCTACAGCTAGATTACGGTGGCTGACAGGTGTGGGGGCGAAATTCCCTCTGCCCCCCCACCTCTCCCCCCAAAGCTGAAATGAAACCCACGCCGCTGTTAAACTCTGTTCCCTGGGTCTTTCATGGACATATGTAAGTTTCTTTTTGACAAAATCACAAGGACAAACATGTTTAAAAATAGATTTTCGATTTTTATTTTGTCTGTTGGTAGTTGGGCCGCAAAAAAGCACAGACGGAGGTAGGAAAGGGCTCGAGACAAACGGATGTAAGATACCATCGTCCTTTTCTCTTTTAAGACAACAAGAGGCAAGCGGTGCGTTAAAGGAAGGTGAACGTAGATTTGATCACGCGAGTCTTTTCGTGGCCCATCGAACACAACTGATGTCAGTTCCACCAGTGGGTACGCTTAACTAACCCTAGCTACTGAAATATGGTCTTTGGTGACATTGCTTGCGGTTCAAGTTTTCTGGTAACTCATGTCGAACTTTTCACTCTGCTGCGCGCGCGCGTTCACGCGAACGTAGCCTAGATGAAAATTTGGTTCCAGAGTCCATATGTTGGTAGCATTCTGTAACACTTGGCGTGGTTCTTCATATGAAAAGAATGATAACGGTTGTCAATAAATAATTTCCATACAAGACTGGGTGTGACTGCTTCATTGTTTTCCTCACACTCTTCGATGTTGATGTTTTCTCTCCGTTTTGTGTAAACTGTATTTACGTCATCGCGTAACGACAATCGCCAGAGAGAAGTGTCGTTACGAAATGACAGGTTTTCGAAAAAAAAATAAAAAATTGTCCCCACGACACCGCGACAGCGGTGCGCTCGCGCCAACATCCTGAGCGATGGACAGGAAAGAGGAGGCGGACCGGGTGCTTAGAAGCACTTGCGATGGACGATGCTGGGGCCTGCCTCGTCGTACTCCTGCTTGGTGATCCACATCTGCTGGAAGGTGGACAGGGAGGCCAAGATGGACCCGCCGATCCAGACGGAGTACTTACGCTCGGGGGGAGCGATGATCTGGAGAGGAAAGAGGGGGAAAGTGGCGAGGTGGGTTACCACGCGTAAAACACGTTATTGGTGTCCTTTTAGCCTATGCGACTGGTCATAATTGACTGTATGGTGTTTTTTAAGTTATACCACAAAACCCCATTAACGAACTTTAGTTTGATGAAAAATAAAAAAAAACCATACAGAAGGTGAATTGTGCTGCTGATACCTTGATCTTCATTGTGCTGGGGGCCAGAGCAGTGATCTCCTTCTGCATACGGTCAGCAATACCAGGGTACATGGTGGTACCGCCAGACAGGACGTTGTTGGCATACAAGTCCTTCCTAATGTCAATGTCGCATTTCATGATGCTGTTGTAAGCGGTCTCATGGATGCCAGCGGACTCCATGCCTGTGCGTGTGAACATGAGCAAGAAACTTAGAAAAACCGAAAACATTTACAAGGCTTGGACTATTTTAAAGCAAATAAGTAAAATCTCACAGGTTTAATTTCGTACATACCGATGAAGGAAGGCTGGAAGAGGGTCTCTGGGCAGCGGAAACGCTCGTTACCGATGGTGATGACCTGACCGTCGGGAAGCTCGTAGCTCTTCTCGAGGGAGGAAGAGGAGGCGGCGGTGGCCATCTCGTTCTCGAAGTCCAGGGCGACGTAGCAAAGCTTCTCCTTGATGTCACGCACGATCTCACGCTCAGCTATTGTGAATGAGAAATAGTTAGTTATCGGTCTCGTTCGTTAAAAAGAAATTAATTGGAGTGTACGTGTCGACACGTACCTGTGGTCACAAAAGAGTAGCCACGCTCGGTAAGAATCTTCATAAGGTAGTCGGTCAGATCGCGACCGGCCAGATCCAGACGCATGATGGCGTGGGGCAGTGCATAACCCTCATAGATGGGGACGTTGTGGGTCACACCATCACCGGAGTCCAGCACAATACCTGCACGAGGGTAATAAAACGGTTAATTCGTGCGTACTTCAAAATGTCTTAACGGCTGCATATTCAGCAGTAAAATACATAATAGTGCAGACATAAGGATTTATACAATATCGCGTGTGATATTGTTTCGTTAACTCGGAATTTTACATTTAATCTCGAATTAGAAATCCGTGCGTATTTACGCACGCGTTGCGCGCGGTCATGCTGTTCGTTCTTACCAGTGGTACGGCCGGAGGCGTACAGGGACAGCACGGCCTGGATGGCCACGTACATGGCGGGCACGTTGAAGGTCTCGAACATGATCTGGGTCATCTTCTCGCGGTTAGCCTTGGGGTTCAGAGGGGCCTCGGTGAGCAGGGTGGGGTGCTCCTCGGGGGCCACGCGCAGCTCGTTGTAGAAGGTGTGATGCCAGATCTTCTCCATGTCATCCCAGTTGGTGATGATGCCGTGCTCGATGGGGTACTTCAGGGTCAGGATACCTCTTTTGCTCTGAGCCTCGTCACCGACGTAGGAGTCCTTCTGACCCATACCCACCATGACACCCTAGAGAGGGAACAGCACGCGCTTAATAGGGACCAGAGCGCATGCGTTTTCATTGTACGTATATTTCACGCAGAATGGCTAGTTTTATAACTATCAGATCTTTCTACGAATCCAAAGTAAAACTATTACAGCTACTCGAGGGACAAAACTCATATCAAGCCGATAACATAAAGATTTCTGGAGGATACCTGATGACGTGGGCGGCCAACGATGGAGGGGAATACAGCTCTTGGGGCGTCATCTCCGGCGAAGCCAGCCTTGACCAGGCCGGAACCGTTATCACACACCAAAGCGGTAGTCTCTTCGTCGTCGCACATCTTGATGGATTCTAGGAATATACACGATGAAGAGAGGGGTGAGGAAAATTGATAAGGAAATGTATCTCTCTCTCTCTCTCTCTCTCTCTCTCACACACACACACACACACACACACACGTAGGCTATACATGTGTTACAGCGAATCACCCAGCAAGAGAACATTGTTGTGCTTGACACAGAGAAACAATAGCTCTGGTCTAAATACTATAAACAGAGACAGAACTAGAAGACTCAACAAGCAGTCTAGGCAAACACTACGAAATAAGTCAATAATCTCAACTGAGAAATCAAATAAAAGTGTCGATGGAGAATGAATGAACAGGTTGCATTCGGTTTTGTCACAAATAGGATAATCCTATGATCGTTTCCTGGTGACTTATAAAACTGGTTGATTCAGCTGGCAAACACACAATGAGTTGACCTATAGCAATCTTTCACAGAACCTTTTTCATAATTACTGTTATGTTAATATTTTAAAACCTAACCGCATATGGTCAGTAACAGAGTTGCTGATATTAAGGAAGTTCAGGGCTGAACACCTATTTGATTAATTTATGGACTTCCAATTAGATGTCCATTCTCACGGCTGCTAATGTGAGAGGTGAGCAGAAAGGTTTCCTAAAGAAAAAGTTATTAAATGTACACTGAATTATTTGCGACGAACCAAATCCTTCAACGTCTAATCCTTTCTTGTCTTAATGAGACATAATCCCCAGTCACGAATTGCACTCCTTGACACAGGTCCCCATAGGTACAAATCAATACATCCACTCCTCGACAAGTCTGGATAGCTCCGTTAGATGCGCGTCCCCGCTCTGCGCGCTCTTACCTGTGGTAGTTCCTGCTTAGAAGAAGCTCGGCGCACTGAACTCAACCGCTGCTGGTTCCAGCTACGGGGTGACAACGACCATGGTCCGTCTTATATACCCACGGTCTTCGCTACCGTTTTTTTCTTCCTGCGCGGACCATTAGGAATGTCCAAGTATTCCTCGCGAATTTTTCCCGGCCCTCATCCATATTTGGATCTTGGAAGTAGCGCAGATGCCAAGCGCCTGTCGGCCGTTACGCGCAGTGATTCGGAGTGCGCGGGACGGTCCATATATGGTGCTCGGGAGCCCAATCCGAGGGGAGGTGGCCGGGCCGTGTATGGAGTGTGAGGGGTTGCGGCCCCACTCGCGCTCGCGTGGCATTTGGACGAGAGTCGCTCACCGCGACGCGCCTGCACGCGTCCACCCTATCAATGAAGCTCAGCCCGACGGGCTAAGTACGGGCATGGCCGTGGTGGTCCAAGTCGATCCGTGGTCCAGAAGCACCAATGATTTATTGACAACGGATCACACGAGAAAACCAATTAAACAACCGTCGCCGAAGAGTTAATGTATCATTTATGGATAGTGTCGGTTTGTTCAAATCCTCAGAGGAGCAGGTGTGATATCAGGACGTTTGTAGCCCAACACATCCGTTATCAAAATGCCGATGCTTAAGCAAGGAATGTTAATCCATAATTTAAATGTATAATTAGGCGAGGTACATCGGGGTAAAATAAATGGAGGTGGAAGGTTCATTGGTTCCATGGCTGTATCAATCACAACTTCCACCTGTCTCGGACACTGCTTCCAAAAACGGGTAAGCGAGTCCAAACAGGGGCACACATGTTTGTGTGTGGATGGGGGGGGGGGTTATCCCAAACAGGGAACAACCAAACCACATTTTACTGAAGCTGAGCTGTAAATCTACACACCATTCAAAGCTGTTCTGGTAAATACTGTTTTCTTCTTGGTTTGTGTAGCGCTGGTCCGTGACTGGTATTAGTGGTTCGTACACTATTCTAGTTTGCATACTAGAATGTCTCCAAATTCGCTCTCGTGGACATACTGTGCTTAAAACCTGATCAGTGATCTCACTGCTTTAACCGCTTCCCCCTCAGAGTGACGCTCAACACTCTTCCCCTGACAGCAAGGTCTAAATGTAAACGCGTATTTTCATTTTACGGTTTAAAGTCCTGCTATGTTTTTGGCTGGATATAATATAAGTAACAGATATAACTTGCTTGCGTTGGAATGCTGCTTAATATATATGTGCAATAATTCAAGCACGATATGTCAAGGTCACGTGGTTCTGTGGGCAACGGTAACAATACAATCATCGACCTGAAAAGTGCCATTCAGAAGCGCTGTGGGGGATGCCTGTCCGGAGGCTCACCGCTGCACACCCATATAGGGTGTCAGCAAGAGCCCCACTAAGCTCCAGTGATTCAGGGTGGAGGTGCCCACTTTAACCCCCCTGCTCTATTTTAAGAGACGCGGAGTAGGACAGACAGGACTCTGAAGACATCTGCCACCCAACAGCTATAGAGAAACACGGCAGCTGCTGCCTTCAGACACTTGTGCGCGCGCACACGCGCACACACACACACACACACACACACACACACACACCACACAGGAAGATAAGAGCTAAGTAAGGGAAAAAAATCACAGACACAGGTTGATAGGTAAACTTGTGCCTAGATCAGATTCTTTCAAAGTGTAAATTGGTGAAGAGTGAGTGAATGTGTGTGTGTGTGTGTGTTTGTGCAAGATACCCCTATTCACCCATAACTTGTATGAGCTTCTAGGTTTTTCTAATTTGGGCTCAAACATATGACGGGCTACATGAAAAGCATTCAGTAGAGTCGAGAAATACAATATGTATTTAAAAAAACGAAAAAACAATCACAAGAAGGTCATGTTTTTCTTACAAAACAGTAGAAAAAAAGGAAACATTTGCCAACAAAAGCTGTGTCATAGTCCAGGGGGTGGGCTGTATGCAAATAGGGGGTGTGGCATTGTGCTGGGTGTGGCCTCTATGCAAATAGGGGAGTCATGGCACAAGACTCCATGCTGGGTGAGTTACAGTGAAGGGCCTGGGTTATGTGCCAGTAGGGGGCGTGGTGGGGTGAGATGCACAAGGCAGGTCAGATCTGGGACTGGAGGTAGTGTTCATAGTTGGCCCTGAGGAGGAACTCGAAGAAGGGCTTGGATTTGAGAAAGTCCAGCTCTTCCATCTGCAGGAGATCCTTCACGTCAGGCAGGTAGGTCTGTAGAGGAACCCCTGGGTAGAGACAGACAGACAAGGGGTGGGGCTTATATCAGCTGGGTTTATTTACTACCCTCCTGCCCCTTTACTTCCTTTCTTTACTGCTTAGAATCAGATCAATTGAAATAAAAAGTGGTGGTATGATGGTGGCCAGTACCTTCCTGGGTGAGCTTCTGGAGAATCCTGACGAAGATGCTGTCCTTGGCCGCCTCTAGAGGGTCGTCGCTACCATCTGAAGCTGACCAGCTGTGTAACCAAACAATCGGTGCCCAGAAACCAAAGATTAGTCACAGCCCGGGCTGGGGGAGAGGAACTCTGACTCATTAAGGGGCCCCTTGGGACCGTGTTGGGGTGTGAGGGTGAGGTGTTGGGGTGTGAGGGTGAGGTGTTGGGGTGTGAGGTTAGGGTGAGGGAAGGGATGTTCTTACCTCTCTTTCCAGTCTTTTTTCAAAGCTTTGGTGAAAATCTCACACTTCAAAGCCTCAATGTCAACAAGATCTTCCTGCAGACACAACAATGTGTTAAAAACACACGTGGGGCACCGTTTGCCTGTACCAAACCAATCTCATCCACACCCACAGACCACCCACACCCACGGACCACCAACCAAACACACCCAGAGCATGATGTGGTTCTGGAACTGTGTCATTACCTCATCTATGTACTCCAGCAGGTCTAGGGCCTTCTTGAAGTCATACTCGTTTGCCCCCCGGTTATCATCACATATATACAGCTACCACACCCACACACACAAAGACACACAGAAGATAAATTTGGAAGAGAGTATGTCTGTGTATTTACTGGAGAAATTCAGATAAACATTTTGCGAGTGGAAAGATAAATACACTGCAGTAGGAAAAGTTCTTAACAGTAGTACATGAGAACAGCTTTGAAATTTCTGCTGTGTGTATGTGTGTTTTCTCAAAATGAAACCATTGTGTGTGCGCGTGGCGTGTGTGTGTGTGTGTGTGTGTTCTTACATTAATGAGGTTATGAGCGGTGAGCAGGGGCATGGTCTCTGGGTTCTGCTGTTTCTCCTCCAGAAGCTGCTTAGGTAGGGTCTCCTGATGGAGCAGGAACCGTTCCTGTTCCACGATATCTAAACCAAACCCAACCAAGCAAAAATCGGCTCAAGCCAGCACTGGACACAGAACCTGAAGAACCTGGGACAGATACCAACCCAGCAACGGTCTGACAACCAATACTATACCAAAAAGGCCAAGAACCTCCCACACAGCCTCACATGTGACTGAAACCATAGAGCCAACATGGCCGCCCCACGTGTTGCAGTTGCTGTGCTGCTGACTGACCGTTAATCTGCTTGTGCTGCAGCTGTTCTGGCATGTCGGAGGCCAGCGCCGTCAGCTTGCTCAGGGCCAGCAGGGTCTTCTTCTTCACAAAGTAGCGCGTCTCCATGTTGGCCTGGCT
>NW_027507006.1:102500-175000 GCF_052324685.1 Brachyhypopomus gauderio
AGTTAACTGAAGCCTGAACTCACGTAGCGGTGTGAGGAGCTCAGAGCGACGTTGTGTGTACTCCATCTCCAGGGCGTCATAGCGCTCCTGTTGCCCTGGGCGACGCAGGGAATTGAGCTGGGCCACGTAGCTGCCCAGCAGAGCGTCCAGCAGCGCCACCTGCTGCTCGTTGAGGGTGTTGCGGAGGGAGGAGTCAGCGTGAGGGTACACCGTGCGCAGGATCACCTCATGTTGCCTGGCGATGACCGTGCGAACTCCACCCACTCCACCCGAGGCTACAGGGGAGGTGGAGGAATCATCAAGGAAGTAGCGTAGACGCCACGTAGACGCCACGTAGACGCCACGTAGACGCCACGTAGACGCCACGTAGACACCATGTTTTTTATACATGTTTATACACACAAACATACACACGCAAATTGTATTCCAACTGCGAGAAGATCTGAAACTGCATAAATGTTATAAGACGACCATCGTATATACTCTGGCTCTCTGTGACAGGTGTGTGTGTGTGTGTGTGTGTGTGTGTGTGTGTGTGTGTGTGTATGTTTGCGCACTATACCTGTCCATGGTATATACTCTGGCTCTCTGTGACAGCTGTGTGTGTGTGTGTGTGTGTGTGTGTGTGTGTGTGTGTGTTTGTGCACTATACCTGTCCATGGTATATACTCTGGTTCTGGGCCAGCGTTCTCTGATGCTCTGTAAAGGGAGGCTTTGGTCTCTCTGTACTGCACAGCTGTTTGCAACATGTCCTGCAAACACACCCACAGAGTGTCAGCCACGCGCATAACCACAGCCCTACACCTTACACCTACTAAAGAGGATCTATTAGCTAGCAAGCATGCAACAGTTAAAATAATGCTACTGTCTACATCAGGGGTCGGCAACCTGTGGCATGCCGAGGGATGCACGCGCCATGCTGGACCAGCATCAGCAAAAAAAATTATATCCTCCAATCGAAATCACTCCTCAACGCTCTGCACTCAGCTTCCGCCACAGACCCATGTTTAAATTTAGCCTAAATTTAGGCAAAATCAGTTAGCCAACCTGATAGCGTTACAAGAGATGACAGAGCCTCCGGTTAAAAAAACAAAGCGAGGGCATTTCAACCCTGGACGGAAGACTATGGTTTGGTGTTTGTCAAAGATAGTGCTGTGTGTACACTGTGCTATGACAACGTTGCGTGCTGAACTTCCAGCATTAAGAAGCATTTCGAGACAAAACGACAAGACGTATAAAGACCCCACCGAAAGAGCCGAAGTCGTTAAACATGCCGTGGCTAGGTATGGCAAACAGTCCAGCTCTCTTAAAGTAGGGTGACTAAACGTCCGTATTTCCAGGGACATGTTCGTATTTCACGTCCTGTCCCGGGTTTTTTTTTTTAATGGTTTTTAAAATTTTCAATGGTTTTTAAATTACCTTCATTGGACCATTAAAATTTAAATTTACAGGCACTACGAACCTGCGCAAACGGCGGAAGCGTCACATTCTTTGCAGGGTATGTGGTAGTATAAAGAAACACCCCTCAAAAACAGGGGAAGGAACATTTACCTGACGAAAATTAATGTTGCATTGTGTTCCACATTTGAAATGTGCTGGAATTTAGGCTAAAGTGAGGGCAGCCCTGTTCTTAATCAGAATGTAGACACCGTGACTGTCAGTACTCAACATGCAACACCACTCACCCCCGCTAGTGATAGTGGCACACTCATTGACTAGAAATGTTGAAGTTGGCACTCCATGTCTCAAAGGTTGCCGACCCCTGGTCTATATAGTATTAGAAGTGTTAAATTAACATTCCTGGTTTGTGTCTCAAAGAAAACGAGAGTTGGGGCTGTGGGCGTGGCCAGAAGGAACAGGTTGGGAGGAATGTCTCAGGACAGGTGTGTCTCACCTTGATGATATTGTTGACGTGGATCACAACCTCTGCCCACTTCTCCGAGCCCGGCGGGTTCTCCTTTAGCCACGCCTCCTCTTCATCCAGCAGACACTCGAAGATGGAAGAGATCTGGGACACCTACACACACAATCAGCATTAAAAGAATAAAGGAACGCTACAACCAAAATGCTACCACCCCCTATTCGCAGCAATGCATATATTAGCATATAAACGATATTATGCTAATGAGTGGCAAATTAGTCATGTCCACTGACTATCAAGTGTTTCCCCTTGTACATATTAAAGCCACTTCAAGTCCTGAAGGTCCCCCTCATGATGAAGACGACGAGACGTGGCACCTCTCTGAAGAAGACGTCGGCGGGCGTGAGGCTGGCGGGCACGGGCGTGTCCCTCTTCCTCAGCGTGGCGAGGATGGCGGGGGAGACCAGCTCCGCCCGCCCGCTGTGGTGATTCTTCAGCACGACGGCCGCCGCCAGCTTCTCCGCGTGCTCACACAGCAGCAGCCGGGTCGCCATGGGTGACGAGCGCACCGTCACCGATGACAACCGGTCCAGGAGTCCGGTCTGCAGGGGCGGGGGGGGAAGAGACCACAAGGGTGACCACAAGGTCCACCACTCACACAGGGCGCCAGCGAAGACCCTCGGCCCGGGGAGGAGGGGGCGGCCGACACTCACCTGCAGCAGGAAGTCCATGAAGCAGTGGTGGGCCTTCATCTTGTCCTCCAGCTGGTGCAGCAGGATCAGGGAGGTCAGAGTGAAACCTGCACTCTCTGGAGGAGAGACCAGCCTCTGATCAAACACCGCCCAGGTGTACAACTCACTTCACCACTTACTCCTCCTTGCTATGATTTACATTAGCAAATCTCTCTCTCTCTCACCATCAGGTACAGACTCCGCCCAGCGAGGGTCAGACGCAGGGTAATCATCCACCAGGTCAAGGTCAATCTGGGTCACAACAGCGTCCAGCTCTCCCTCCGCCCCTCCTTCTCCGTCATTGGAGAACAGCTCATCCGTCATGTTCTGGGCACCAATCAGATCGTGTCTACAGACAGAAACAGCAAGAAATGTTCGTTTATTTTTCATCAGACCATATGTACCCTCAAAATAACAGAAGTGTGTGTGTGTGTGTGTGTGTGTGTGTGTGTGTGTGTGTGAGCGCTGCTGACCGGCAGAATTGCAGAAAGGCCTGCTTTAGCAGCTTTGTCTTGTCCTCTGGTGCTACCGTGTCCGCTTTAGGAGGCGTCTCCAGCGGAGTCCCCTGTGAAGAAAAATAAAATCTCAGATTCCCCTTAATCCCTAATCCCTCCCAGTCCTAATCCTCTCTCGTCAGAGATTGAAGGTTGAACTAGTCTGTGATTCAGGATTTAATCCTGGTCTGATTATGGTCCTCACGTCTGGTCCAGGTCCAGCCACTGAGGTACAGAGGGACTCCTCCATGGTCTCTGGCAAGATGGAGGCACTGTCCCTCGCAACCACGGCAACCAGGCCATTGTTCTGAGAGAAAAACACGGGCAGGTTTGCACACACACCACCGCCACGTAAACGGTCTCCTGCAACACACACACACACACAAAAACACACACACACACACAAAAACACACACACACACACACACAGATGTTGAGAGAAAAACCTATTCAGCTCAATAAAAGTAAAAGTGACGAGGACAGTTTGTGATATGGATCTCCTATTCTACATTATTCTAAGCCATTTCAAAACATCAAAAACTTCAGTGTTGGCAAGGAACCATAAAGGTCTTAGCAGGTGAACTGTGTGTGTGTGTGTGGGTATATATATATATATATATATATATATATATATATATATATATATATATATATATATATATATATATATATATCTATCATAACAGCGTTACCGGGTGAATTGAAGGCGAGTTTTTCCTCGGGCAGCCCACCACGGCCGGTCCCTGTGGTACACGCGAACACCAGCTCCTCGTTATACAGATACGCAGCAGGGCTGGTTGCTCGTGGCAACACCAAACGTGTCTTGTGCAGCTCCTCCTCACTCTGTGGGGGGCGGGGGGGGGTGGACGGACGGACAGACGGACGGACAGGGTTGGTCGTAGAGGAAGAGAAATGAAAGCTATTGGCCTGATGGTTCACAGCGTTCACTTGTGAGATCATAGGGACACATTAGCCTTACAGTGTAGTTATGAATCAGTGTACCTGGAAGGGGGGGTTGTATTTGGTGACCTCCACGGAGAGCTCGTCTGTGGCAGGTGCCACAACATCTGGAAGAGTGACGAGGCAGAAGTAGGCCAGACACGGAGTATCTGCAGGGTGCCACGCTGCCACCAACACCACCAGACCCGCACTGAGGAGATCAAACACCACAGTAACAATCACCACCAAACCCGCACTGAGGAGACCAAACACCACAGTAACAATCACCACCAGACCCGCACTGAGGAGACCAAACACCACAGTAACAATCACCACCAGACCCGCACTGAGGAGACCAAACACCACAGTAACAATCACCACCAGACCCGCACTGAGGAGATCAAACACCACAGTAACCATCACCACCAAACCAGCACTGAGACCAAACACCACAGTAACCATCACCACCAAACCCGCACTGAGACCAAACACCACAGTAACCATCACCACCAAACCCGCACTGAGACCAAACACCACAGTAACCATCACCACCAAACCCGCACTGAGACCAAACACCACAGTAACCATCACCACCAGACCCGCACTGAGGAGATCAAACACCACAGTAACAATCACCACCAAACCCGCACTGAGGAGACCAAACACCACAGTAACAATCACCACCAGACCCGCACTGAGGAGACCAAACACCACAGTAACCATCACCACCAAACCCGCACTGAGACCAAACACCACAGTAACCATCACCACCAGACCCGCACTGAGGAGACCAAACACCACAGAAACAATCACCACCAAACCCGCACTGAGGAGACCAAACACCACAGTAACAATCACCACCAAACACGCACTGAGGAGACCAAACACCACAGAAACAATCACCACCAAACCCGCACTGAGGAGACCAAACACCACAGTAACAATCACCACCAAACACCACAGTAACAATCACCACCAGACCCGAACAGAGGAGACCAAACACCACAGTAACAATCACCACCAAACACCACAGTAACAATCACCACCAAATACCACAGTAACAATCACCACCAAACCCGCACTGAGGAGACCAAACACCACAGAAACAATCACCACCAAACCAGCACTGAGACCAAACACCACAGTAACAATCACCACCAAACCTGCACTGAGGAGACCAAACACCACCAAATCCGCTCTGAGGAGACCAAACACCACCAAACCCGCACTGAGTAGACCAAACACCACAGAAACCATCACCACCAAACCCGCACTGAGGAGACCAAACACCACAGTAACAATCACCACAAAACTCGCAACGAGGAGACCAAACACCACCAAACCCGCACTGAGGAGACCAAACACCACAGTAACAATCACCACCAAACCCGCACTGAGGAGACCAAACACCACAGTAACAATCACCACCAAACCTGCACCAAGGAGACCAAACACCACCAAACCCGCACTGAGGAGACCAAACACCACAGTATCACCACCAAACCCACACTGAGGAGACCAAACACCACAGTAACCATCACCACCAAACCCGCACTGAGGAGACCAAACACCACAGTAACAATCACCACCAAACCCGCACTGAGGAGACCAAACACCACCAAACCCGCACTGAGGAGACCAAACACCACAGTAACAATCACCACCAAACCTGCACCAAGGAGACCAAACACCACCAAACCTGCACTGAGGAGACCAAACACCACAGTATCACCACCAAACCCACACTGAGGAGACCAAACACCACAGAAACCATCACCACCAAACCCGCACTGAGGAGACCAAACACCACAGTAACAATCACCACCAAACTCGCAACGAGGAGACCAAACACCACCAAACCCACACTGAGGAGACCAAACACCACAGTAACAATCACCACCAAACCCGCACTGAGGAGACCAAACACCACAGTAACAATCACCACCAAACCCGCACTGAGGAGACCAAACACCACAGTAACAATCACCACCAAACCTGCACCAAGGAGACCAAACACCACCAAACCCGCACTGAGGAGACCAAACACCACAGTATCACCACCAAACCCACACTGAGGAGACCAAACACCACAGTAACCATCACCACCAAACCCGCACTGAGGAGACCAAACACCACAGTAACAATCACCACCAAACCCGCACTGAGGAGACCAAACACCACCAAACCCGCACTGAGGAGACCAAACACCACAGTAACAATCACCACCAAACCTGCACCAAGGAGACCAAACACCACCAAACCTGCACTGAGGAGACCAAACACCACAGTATCACCACCAAACCCACACTGAGGAGACCAAACACCACAGAAACCATCACCACCAAACCCGCACTGAGGAGACCAAACACCACAGTAACAATCACCACCAAACTCGCAACGAGGAGACCAAACACCACCAAACCCACACTGAGGAGACCAAACACCACAGTAACAATCACCACCAAACCCGCACTGAGGAGACCAAACACCACAGTATCACCACCAAACCCGCACTGAGGAGACCAAACACCACAGTATCACCACCAAACCCGCACTGAGGAGACCAAACACCACAATAACAATCACCAAACCCGCACTGAGGAGACCAAACACCAGTAAAAACCATAAAAAGCACTCAATATTCATGCAGAGGGGTTAACGCTAACAGAATTAGCCCACACTCGTTCTTAAGACACACAAACTGCTACACACCCGCTGAGCTGCATGTCCAGATAGGCCATGTTCACGCCCTCCTTCATCTCCGCGTAGTTGCTCTCCGAGCCCTGGAACACAGAACAACCCTTTCAAAACAATTCAATTCCTCCACCAACTCCCTTCATATTCAACCCACCCTATACGGCTCAGAGATCTCAATATCAAAACACGTGTACAGTGTAACTGCCTGTTTACTGTGCACATGACAATAAAACTCTTGATTCATCAAACAGAAGGCTGGGTTCCGTTTACATGCCGATTCATCTACATAGGGTTCTTTTACACTTTTACAGGGGCATCGCTAATAGCAGCAACACTCGGACAGGACTTGAGTGAAACAACCACCATCCATGTTTCCAGGGAACAGCTTTTACCCAGATGGCGTCTGCAATACTGTCAGCGAGGACAGGACAAGCGTTGCTCCAGTTCAGGACCTGAACCTCCGTGTTGTCCATGACCTCCCACTTCCACAGACCACAGGTGCTGAGGGTGTAGAGATGACCTGGGTGTGGCACCCACAGAACACTGTACACCTGAGAGAGAGAGAGAGAGAGAGAGAGAGAGAGAGAGAGAGAGAGAGAGAGAGAGAGAGAGAGAGAGAGAGAGAGAGAGAGAGAAGAAGCAAGAGCTCAAGCACACCAAAAACCTGTGCATTGCGGAGGGAGGAGGGTAAAGGGCTTACGGAGGTGTCGGGCGGGGGGCCACGGAAGCCCAGCAGGCTGGAAACACGGCGGCCAATGCCAGACAGCATGCCCTGACCCTGCTGCAGAGGCCTCTGGGAGAACCTTCCAGAACCATCCGCACTCAGCCGCAACAAATGACCACGGTAAGAGGACACGATGAAACTGCCTCCCTGAGACAGGAGAGGTGGAGAAACGGAGGGAGGGAGCAGAAGAGGAGAAAAGAGAATTAAAAATACATGGTGAGGATAAGGGGCTCACACCTCCACTCACCCTGGTTGGTCACCCCTCACACCCTTACACTCACCCTGGCTGGTCACCCCTCACACCCCTACACCGAGTGCAGTCACTCCTACACTCACCCTGACTGCAGTCACATAGTTACACAGATGTCCTCCCAGGTCGGCGGATGTCTCTGTGTACACTCCCTCGTGGGCCAGACCGGGCCAGAACCGGGCCAAACCCTCCGGAGACACCGTCAACACACACACCGCCTGCCACAGCAAAAAAATACACAGGGAAAGAGTCAGTGTTACAAGACAATAAAACATGCAGGTGATACATCTAGACATTTGGACGGTTAATTAATCATTATTAATCTGTTGAACGGTGTTGAAGTGCTGAGATACTGGGAGGTCAGATATCCACCATCTTCAACAGAACACCTGAAGTCAGTTCTACCTGCACAGAGGCAGACTCCAGTGGGGCGGAGGAACTAATGCAGATGAGATCAGCGGTGTAGGCATAGTTACTGGGTGGCAACTGGAGGTCCTTACATACAGACAGCTGTTGGATTATGAGAGAGAGAGAGAGAGAGAGAGAGAGAGAGAGAGAGAGAGAGAGAGAGTGTCAAGGAGACAGAAACAGTGATACAGAGAGATACAGGTGGACACAAATGACAGTTGTGTTTTAACAACTAACATTCAGTGTGTCAGAGTCATATCGCTACCAGATAATGTGGTTGTATGTACTTTTAAACCGTACGGTTGAGCACACGGTAACTCATGTTCATGTACCTTGGCTACTGGGGTCTGACAGATCTTCCAGACAATTAGCCTCTCTCCACAGACCATCCATGCCCATCCAGACTCCTCGACCTTCACGGAGATCTGGTCATCCGCTGTGACGTTAAACCGCGGACACACACACACACACACACACACACACACACCATCTCCATATTTTACCTGTAGGCACCTAGATGATCTTATTAGTATTTGAAAATGAAGGACAGTGGCAAACCCTGCCAACCGAGACACACTTATCGCGCCCGTGGATCAAACAGACCTTCAGCCGTGGTGAGGGCTTCCATCACTTTAACGGGCAGAGACGACCCGAACGTTTGCACGTCGAAATTCGCCGAGTCCAACGTGGCGAAGTTCTGAAGTCGCGAAGGAGTCCCCCTGTCACGGGACGCCAATGGTCATCAACACACAACAGACGTTAATCGTGCAGAAACGTGCGGCACGGAGAGACGTGCGGGCGGCCACACTAGCGGCTTTACCTCGCTGTCAACGAAGAGCGGCGCGGAGAAAACAGGAGTCCTGACGGGGTGCTAATACTTCTCCTACCCGCAGTCCTGGACACCTGCCTGCGCCCGGACCCCGGGGTGCCGTGCGGTGTAAACATTTTGTGATGCTCGTTCAGGGGACTTTTAAAGATCAAAACGTGGCAACCATCTAGCCAGCTTGCTAGCGATATTCCCCCTTTTGCGCGCACAGTGAACCTAGTCGCAGACAAAATACGTCACGGATGGGCGTGGCGTTTTCGCGCATCCTTATGGGAGATGTAGTCTAACCAGGTACTGATGTGAACCTGTTAAATGTAAAGACGACTTTGAATGGGAAATCACCACGGACATTACAATTAAAACTAGTCTGGCTTGTTCTCCAAGAGTAAAACGTATCTTTTATAGCTTGCCCTTCTTTTGACATAATATTGTATTGCAGTATGCAAATAGCCTACATTATACTGCTGCGTCAATATTATCACAATTCTCTTACTATTTAATAAATAATTATTTTACTTGCTTTATTATCTCTTATTACATTTTATTCATAGTACATTCTTCTCTGTATTTCATCTTACACTCTTATAATTTGTTTTCTTCTACGCTGTCCCTTGGTATGTTGAAAGGCGCTTATAACAAAAATTAAATGATCATACAAATATTTTTTTTTCTTTTCAATTTTATAAATGGCTTACATCCCTTGAAAACTTCATGTTTTGTATATGGCAGCAGTGCCCCCTCCTGGAAGAATCTTGTTTTCATGGTCATGTTTGTAAATACGTGATATTATGTAACAAAATTACTTGAAATGGTTTAGCTTGAATAACATACATTGAAACGGAAAACAAATGCGCGGGCTGCACATTATTGATCCTTATGGCCCGCGCGCCGGGCTTTGGACACGGCTGCTCTAGTTCGTCAGTGTGAGGCTAAAACAAGAAACCAGACTTTTACTTGCAAGCACGCGTTTAAATAAGCGCTCACTTCAGGGTGACACGTTGACGTTTTTTTATATTTACCTTTGAATTGCTGTGCAAATGCAATGTAGTTTTTGTGAGAACTTACCCACCCTCTTTGTAAATAATCAATGTGGCTAAGTTGTTTTATTTCATTGCATGAGCCACAGAAATAGAGGATGGCTTCACTAAACAAGCCATCAGTGCATATCTGCACTGAAACGGAACACCTCAGACAATGCTTGTGTACTTGTGCTTTATAAGATGTCTTTTAATGCACGGCTAGATCCACAGACACTTGTATAAGGATGTAACACAAGGGCCCATCAATAACATGGTAATTACAAAACCTGTGCCTAACCAAAAGTGTCAAGGTGGAGTTAGTTGACCTGAGCTGAGCTTTACTTCAGCAAACACGTCAAAATATATCAATGAAATGTTAATATGGAACAATGGGTATCAGAGTCTGTTTATATTGAATGTCTTTATTGTATAGATTTACAACATGTCATTTCCAGATGTCGTTTCCAGAGACACAGGACTTTCCAGACAGGGGTCCTTCATCACCTGTGCGTACACACACACACCCACACCCACACACAGATATTAGAACAGCTTTATTTAACCCATGCCTTAACCCAGTGGCGCAAAAAGGGGGTATGCAGCGTATGCGATGCGTAGGGGCGCTGCACTAGAGGGGGCGCTAAATTGACAATTTTGTCAATTGTGATTTTTCACCGCAATCAAAATTTGTCCTTCACGTTTTTCTAATTGCACCCATCTGTGCAGTTACAACACACACACACTATTGAATACTAGGGGGCTATGGTGCACATGCGTCCAGAGTGGTGGGCAGTCCTAGCCCGGCACCCGGGGAGCAGTTGGTCCTCAGTCATGGCCTCGGGTCTGGGAATCGAACCCACGACCCTCCGGTCACAAGACCAGTTCCCTACCACCAGACCATGACTGGCCAGATGTTAATTAACCACTGTTTTCTGAGCTCACACTGAGCCGGAAATCTATGGAAACTTGAACTTACATTACACTTCGCAGACGCACGGCAATGAGGTACTCAACAGTGCTCTGAATATCTCTTCAGTTGTCTCTGAAAATGACACTTATTTTAAATAAACGATAACAAAAAAAATTCGAGTATGCTGATGAACGTTAAACAGTATTACAGGAAGCGCAGGAGCCGTACTACTTGAAGTACGTCATAGTCATAAATACGAGTAGTCAATTGAACTTACTACTCAAATGTGTTTCATTCTCAACCAGAGACGGTCTCAACTCTCTACTCCAACCCAGGAGGTGGCAGTAATGTGTCTCTATAATGACGGGCTCTGATCATTTCAAAGAAGGAATAGCTAAATAGAAGCAGAAACGGCTGTGTTTTCCGTGTCTGAGATTTTTACTGTCTAAATACAGGTCTCCTCAAACCTCTGCCATCAAGATCACAAGTTCTCAGTGGACATCGGTGCAGCGTAACCAGTTCTTACCACTGGCAAACTTTTCTGTGCTCCGTCAGGACGCTACAGTTACGCTTGCCGGGTTGCAGTTATTAAAGTAACTGACGTTAGTTTCACTGGCCTAATATTGGGTACCGTGGCATCAATGAAGAGTTCCGCGTAACGTTTGAGAGCGAAGCGGTCAGTTAAAAGTCGTCGGTGGACCGACGTCAGTGATGCGAAAATGGCATCGGTGCGGGTGGCAGTGCGCGTGCGGCCGATGAACACACGGTGAGCGGTCACGCAACAACAGACCGTTTGATCTCCCGGTGTCGTCACACCTGTGACAGGTGTCGCCGCTGGAGTCGCGCGCGCGGCGTACCTGTTTCGGTAACACTGTACTGCCAATCTGTTTTCCTTTGAACTTCAGACGCACAATGTTTTACACAGTTGGATCGTATTGTTCTTGATCCTCCTCAAAACAACCCGATCCCTGGGGGATTGAACGGAAATCTTCCCGTTATGGGATTTATGCTTAGTCACTGAGTAAGAAGTTCTGCGATTTGACTAATCCTTAAATGCGTACGCGCTGGCGAGCCTTGTAAATGTTTGCGGGCGCAGTATTTTCTTCAAATAGAAAATTCTTGTTGCAGTATTGGTATAAACTTACTGTGGCGGTATTGCTTTGACATTAGAGACATCTGTCTCGAATGCTGAAATCAATGTAAAGTAACAGACAGAAAATGCCTTAGTTTGCACTCTGTTTATTTTGAGACGTCACATGTTCTGTCTTCTCTTTTGAGGTATTGCGCGCGCGGCGTGTTTGTTGTTGGTTTGTTTGTTTCTCATCCAGTTCCAAAAGCAACAGGATTCAACATAAGAGATCTTACAGTTATGGGGGGTTGTATGGTTTTGACTGATCTGTTGAAATCTTTTCTCTTCCATAGTGAGAAAGAGTTGTGTGCCCAGTGCATCATCAGAATGGAAGGAAATAAGACTACCATTACGAACTTAAAAGTGAGCAAGACTTTTCTGGACTTTAAATTCAAAACATTAGCATGGCTAAGAGTGGATAAAATGGCAGCATTATGATTTATCATCAGCATATTTCGGGTTAAAACAATAATTATCAATATGAAATTATCCTCCTTGTATGTATGTGTTACTGGCCTGGCCTCTAAAGTAGGACAGGAAAAGCCTCATTTGTCCAGAACATGTTTTTTATGGTCTCTTTGCAGATACCAGATGGCATGACTGGGGACTCCATGAGGGAGAAAACCAAAACGTTCACGTATGACTTCTCGTACGATTCGGGTGACCACACTGCTTCTGGCTTCGTCTCACAGGAGAAGGTGCTCATGGGCTCATGACCTGCTCAGATGTCACATGTTCTTGGTGTTACTGTGTCATCAGATCGATGGAGCTTAAAAAAATCTTGCTTGCTGTTCAGCTGCTAGTATTTAAATGGTGAGGGAAGAGTGTTTATGAGGGCTGGTGTTCATCTGAAGGAGGAGATGCAGTAGAACGTTTTTTGGAAGTTCTGGACTTGCGGCCATGTGCTTTGTGTGAGGGTGCTCTACGTTCTTCTTGTTCGGCCCATGTGAATGTGATCGCTCTCGAAGCCGTGTGACGTTTCAGCTCAGATGCAGGGAAACGTGGCTGAGACGTAGGTAGGAAAGTGACGTCTATCACGTGAGTAGACGTCACGGTTTTAGTTCAAGGCCTTTAAAGGTTTCTTTGACGTGCTTCAAGTGATTTGCGGTGTTCGTTCTGGCTGCCTTGTTTTCCCACGCTGTTCCTGGGTCTATAGTCTGAGCAGGCGTTGGGCACGCTGCCACTTTAATCAAATCTTCTTAGGTGCTCAGATCAGCTTATCATGCACTCTCTTGCGTTTGGTTTGTGAAAGTTGCAGCGGGACTGTTACTTCAGGACAGTGTCTCACGCAGGGACCGGAGGGCAGGGCTCGTGTCTGAGTCAGCCCACGGTGCGACTGCCTCGCGTGCTCTGGACAGCCCACGGGGCAGCTGACTTGGGACGGGCAGTGCTGTTGCCTTTCAGGGCTCTCCATGGAGCATGTTGCCTGGACCAGCAATCAGCCCTGTTCGTTAAGATCTTCCGTTCTTGCCTGAGTTCCTCTCAGTTCCTGGTCTGCTGTACCTGATCGAGCTAAATGAGGATAATTGGTGTGTTGGGTTAATGAATGCCTGCAGAATCAGGACTGGGTAGCTCTGATGACCCAGTTCTGGGACGATTCTTATGCATTTGTGTGTCTGTATTTTTTTTAGGTGTTTAAAGATCTGGGCTCAGATGTGCTGAAGGCAGCGTTTGAGGGCTACAATGCCTGCATCTTCGCTTACGGACAGACGGGCTCAGGGAAATCCTACACCATGATGGGCAGCCCTGTAAGACTCCTGACCACTGACTCGTGACCTGTGACTCCGCCCTGTAATGTGTAACCACTTCCTGTGACACGTGACCACACATCATAGCTCTCCCAGCTCTTAGGACTTTTTTCAAATGACAGCCAGGCACTTCCAACCAGACCTGTGAAATCTTGGCCTTTAATCTTTTTGTGTTGGTAAGGACACTTTTCTGAGTAGACAAGTAAGCACTTTTGTAAGTTGCTCTGGACAAGAATGCATGTTAAAAGCCATCAATGTAGAATGACACAGGTGTGAACCAATGAGCTGACGTGTCCCGCCCACTCTCCTGGATCTGAAAGACAAATACACTGACTAACTTTCACCATTGCTAAATATTTGCTGTAAATGTAAATGCTCTACACCCCCCCCAACCCCCGCCTACATTTAAGGGAGATGTTGGGTTGATTCCCCGGATCTGTGAGGGGTTATTCACCCGGATATCCGGGATGACTCGTCGCGATGAAGCCTCTTTTCGCACAGAGGTCAGGTGAGGACCATCAGGCTCAGAGGTCAAAGTTATATGCACGCCGACCCTGATGCTACTGAAGGTTCTTTTACTCCACAATCATTTGGAGATCTATATCAAATGCATGCGGGACCTGCTGAAGGTTCTTTTCCTCTGCAGTTATTTGGAGATCTACAACGAACGTGTGCGGGACCTGCTGAGGAGGAAGCTGGCAAAGACCTATAACCTGCGAGTGAGGGAGCACCCCAAAGACGGCCCCTACGTAGAGGGTCTGTCTCCACCCACACCACCTCCTCGATAAGCTTCATGTTTTAAAGGGATGGTTAGCTAGCTGTGGCACCATCTAGCAGGGTTACTGCAAGTGTTGGCTTTAATTTACCACTAAAAGTTTTAAGGTTTGGGTAAGTGTTGCTTTAATGAAAAGTGTGCGAGAAGTCCACTTTCAGCCCTGTAAAAGTTCTGGAAGAGTTCTGCTCTGGTATTTAAACTGATCTGATCTGGTTTGACCCGTTATGTACACATCAGACTCTTTATGTTCTGAAACAACTGGGTTTGTGCAGATTCTGCACTGGCTTCTGTGGTGGAGTTGCGCCCCCTGCTGTAAGTGTGTTGACATCTGAATCTTCACCCTGTGTGTCTCTGGTGACCGCGTGTACCTGATCCTGTCAGACCTGTCGAAGCACCTGGTACAGAACTATGGCGACGTGGAGGAGCTGATGGAGGCGGGGAACATCAACCGCACCACGGCCAGCACCTGCATGAATGACACCAGCAGCCGCTCACACGCCATCTTCACCATCAACTTCACGCAGGTAGCCAGCCTGACCTGTGACCCCCATGACCCCTGGACCCTGTGATGCACACATGCTGCCTTTACTGAACACCTGGGACTTCAGCATGTGCTGATGTTGGGTATCCCGTGGTGATGGGAAATTCTCAGTTCTTATTGGTGTATTTTTTCTTCATATCCAGATGTAGTGATACAGTATGGATACATGTGGGACTAGAAGGTTGCTCTGAGAGAGTCTCTCTCTCTCTATCTCCCTCCCTCCCTCCCTCCCTCGGTCTTTCTCTATCTCTCTTTCTCACGGTCTCTCTCTTTCACTCACTCACTCTCTTTCTCTCCCGTCCCAGGCGAAGTTTGATGCGGAGATGCCGTGTGAGACGGTCAGTAAGATCCACCTGGTGGACCTGGCGGGCAGTGAGAGGGCGGACGCCACCGGCGCCACTGGGGCACGCCTCAAAGAGGGCGGCAACATCAACAAGAGCCTCGTTACCCTCGGCAATGTCATATCGGCCTTGGGTAAGGTTCCTTGCCCTTCGCTCCGTCTCTGTGGGAGATTCGGGATGGACGAACTGTGGTCGACACTGGTAAATGGGGATGTGCTCTGACGGAGGAAGAGTTTGTTCTGCTGAAGTGTGGTTGGAAACAGTGTAGACTGTGTCTCTGTCCTCTGACTTTGGGGATTGTGCTGGTTTGCCTTTTGCACTTTTGTGGAGAACATGGCTTTTGAGGATGTGTCTGGGAAGACCTTCTGCGGAGTCTGTGTTTTACGAAGATGACTGAATGGCAGGGTCAGTACTGCCTGTCCCATGTCATAGATTCAGTTTTCAACCAGCTGTGAACCCTGAGTGTCTGTGGCATGAGGGGAGATGGTTTTTCATTGTTTCACGGAAAGTTCTAGGTTGATGTATTTGTTTAGTCTTACAGCATTTATTTTCAATCTGTTTGGTTATGTTTTACAATGTCTGTCTTTTTTGTGGTTCGAATTACATGCAAAAGGACAACGGAAGGTTCTCAAGTTCATCGCAGGGCAATCTGAGATGGTGGTGTTGTGTAGTAGGAAGTGTTAGAGGGCCAGGCTGATGGTAGTACTGTAACTGTGCTCAGAAGATTGGAGATGAGTTGGGTTTTTTTTTAGATGTTAAAGTTTTATTTTGCTGTGAATGTCCAGATTAGGTTTGAAAACCTCTCGGGCCATTGTGAAGTGCTGTGCTTTACGGAGAACGAAGAGGTTGCTTCTGGTGATCTATTGAGTTAAATGCTCAGGGGGTGAAATACTGTGCTCTGTGGAGAGTGAGGAGCTTCTGACCTTTTCATAGTTTCTTTGGGTATTTAGTGGATGTCTCTTGTTAACTGTGTTTTGTTTGTGTGACGTAAATTGTAATTACATTTTTTTTACATTTTTTAGCAATCCCCTGTTCATAATCTTTCTCTCTCTCTGTCTAGCTGACATGTCTCAGGATGGAGGATGCAGTCAAGTAAAGAAGAAGCAGGTGTTTGTGCCCTACAGAGACTCTGTCCTCACATGGCTCCTCAAAGACAGCCTGGGTGGAAACTCCAAAACCATCATGATTGCAAGTGAGTTTACACACACACACACACACGCATGCACACACCCCACATATATGTACATATTTATGCACACACACACACACACACACACACACACACACACACACACCACAAATGAGTTCATACACTCACCAGTAACTTTATTATGTACACCTTAAGGACACCGGGTTGGACCCGCTTTTGCCTTCAGAACTGCCTTAATCCTTTATGGCATAGATTCAACAAGGTACTGGAAACATTCCTCAGAGAGTCTGGTCTATATTGACATGATAGCATCACACAGTTGCTGCAGATTTGTCGGCGTGCTCTATTGGATTGAGATCTGGTGATTGTGGAGGCCATTTCAGTACAGTGAACTATTGTCGTGTTCAAGAAACCAGTCTGAGATGATTTGCGCTTAATGACATGGTGGAAGTAGCCATCAGAAGATGACTGTGGTCATAAAGGGATGGACATGCTCAGCATCAATTCTCAGGTAGGCTGTGACTTTGACACAATACTCAATTGATACTAATGGGCCCAAACAGTGCCAGGAAAATATCCCCCACACCATTGCACCACCACCACCAGCCTGAACCATTGATACAAGGCAGGATGGATCCATGCTTTTATGTTGTTGACGTCAAATTCTGACCCTACCATACAAATGTCGCAGCAGAAATCGAGACTCATCAGACTCTGCAACATTTTTCCAATCTTCCATCCATCCATCCATCCATTGTCATCTGCTTTATCCAGGTTTGGGTCGTGGGGTCAGTAGCCTAAGCAAAGAGGCCCAGGTTTCCCTCTCCTTAGCCAGCTCTTCCAGCTCTTCTAGGAGGATACCAAGGCGTTCCCAGGACAGCCGAGAGATATAATCTGTCCAGTGTGTCCTGGGTCTTCCCCGGGGTCTCCTCCCAGTTGTACATGCCTGGAGGCGTCCAGATGGCATCCGGACCAGATGCCCGAAACACCTCAACTGGCTCCTCTCTACATGGAGGAGCAGTGACTCTACTCCAAGCCCTGCGGAGAAAACTCATTTTGGCCACTTGTATTCACAATCTCATTCTTTTGGTTACTACCCAGAGCTCATGAACATGGGTAAGAGTCGGAATGTAGATTGACCAGTAAATCGAGAGCTTTGCCTCTTGGCTCAGCTCTCTGTTCACCACAACAGACCGGTACAGCATTCGTAATACTGCAGCCGCAGCACCAATCCACCTGTCAAATTCTCGTTCCATCCTTCCCTCACTCATGAACAAGAACCCGAGATATTTGAACTCATCCACTTGAGGCAAGGACCCATTCCCAACCCAGAGATAGCACTCCACCCTTGTCTGACTGAGTACCATAGTCTCAGTTTTAGAGGTGCTGATTCTCATCCCGGCCACCTCGCTTTTGGCTGCAAACTGATCCAGCGAGAGCTGTAGGTCCTGGCCCGATGATGCCAACAGGACCACATCATCCGTAAAAAGGAGACACGGAATCCTGAGGCCACCAAACCGAACCCTCTCCACCACTTGGCTACGCCAAGAAATTTCAACTCCCACTGGGAACCAGTCTGACTTACTGCCGGCCATGCAAACCAAGCTCCTCCTCTGTTTGTACAGGGACTGGTTAGCCCGTAGCAGTAGGCCCCGTACCCTATTCTCCCGGAGCACCCCCCAGAGGAATCCCTGAGGGACACGGGCAAATGCCTTCTCCAAAACCACAAAACACATGTGGACTGGTTGAGCAAACTCCCATGCACCCTCTAGGACCCTCGCAAGGGTGAAAAGCTGGTTCAGTGTTCCACGACCAGGACGGAACCCACATTGTTCCTCTTGTAACTGAGATTCGACTATCGACCGGACTCTCTTCTCCAGAACCCCTGTATAGATCTTACCAGGGAAGCTGAGGAGTGTGATCCCCTGATAGTTGGAACACACCCTCCAATCCCCTTTCTTAAAAAACCACCCCGGTTTGCCAGTCCAGAGGCACTGTCCCCGATGTACACACAATGTTGCAAAGACTTGTCAGCCAGGACAGTCCCACAACATTCAAAGCCTTAAGGATCTCAGGGCGGATCTCATCCACCCCGGGAGCCTTGCCGCCAAGGAGTTTCACAACTACCCTGGTCACCTCAGCCTGAGTGATGGGCAAACCCCTGTCCAAGTCCTCCAGCTCTGCTTCCTCTATGGAAGACGTGATGGTGGTATTGAGAAGATCCTCGAAATATTCCTTCCACCGCCTAATGACATCCCCAGTCGAGGTCGGCAGATCCCCAGCCCCACTGTATACAGTATTGGTTGGGAATTGCCCCCCCCCCCCCCCCCCCCCCCCCGAGTTTGCCAGATTCTTCTCAGAGCCAATCGAAAGTCACTTTCCATGGTCTCACTGAACTCTTCCCACACCCGAGTTTTTGCCTTCGAGACAGTCAAAACTGCGATCTGCTTGGCCCTCCTGTACCCGTCTGCTGCTTCCGGAGTCCAACAAGTCAACCAGGTCTGATAGGACACAGCATGACTGCCTCCCTTATCCAAGGGGTCCACCATTGGGTTCGGAGATTGCTGCCACGACAGGCACTGACAACCTTGCGGCCACAGCTCTGGTCCACCGGATTGACAATGGAGGCCCATTCGGACTCTATGTCTCCGGCCTCCCTCGGGATGCAGTTAAAGCTCTGCAGGATGTGGGATTTGAAGACGTTTCTGACAAATTTCTCTGCCAGATGTTCCCAGCAAACCCTCACAATACGTTTGGGTCTGCAAGGTCTTTCCGGCATCCTCGCCTGCCATCGGACCCAATTCACCACTAGGTGGTGATCGGTTGACAGCTCAGCTCCTCTTTTCACCAGAGTATCCAAGACACGCGGTCGAAAGTCCGACGACATGATTACAAAATTGATCATCGAGCTATGAACCAAGATGTCCTGGTGCCATGTGCACTTATGGACACCTCTGTGCTTGAACATGATGTTCGTTATGGACAGACTGTGATGAGTAAAGAAGTCCAATAACAAAATACGACTCGGGTTCAGATTGGAGAGACCATGTCTCCCAATCACACCCTTCCAGGTCTTACTGGCGCTGCCCACGTAAGCACTGAAGTCCCACAGTAGAACAATGGAATCCCCAGAAGGGGCACCTTCCAGTATCCCCTTCAAGGACTCCAAGAAGGCCTGGTACTCTGAACTGCCATTTGTTGCATAAGCACAAACAGTCAGAGCCCATTCCCCAACCCGAAGGCGCAGGGAAGCAACCCTCTTGTCTACCAGGGAAAACCCCAACACACAGGCAGCGAGCCGGGGAGCTATGAGTAAGCCCACTCCAGCCCTCTGCCTTTCACCCTGGGCAACTCCAGAAAATAATCCAGCCTCTCTCAGTTTTCCAGAACCCAAACTGTGTGTCAAGGTGAGCCCAACTATCTCTAGCTGGTATCTCCCAGCCTCGCACACCAGCTCGGGCTCCTTCCCAACCAGAGAGGTTAAATTCCATGTCCCAAAAGCCAGCTTCAGTAACCGAGGATCAGTATGCCAAGGCCCCCGCCACAGGTGGTGGGCCCATGGGAGAGTGAAATTATGTATCTCCTTTGGGACCCCAGCCGGGTCCCATGGGTAGAAACCCGGCCACCTGGCACTCTCCAAGGGCCCCCTCACCCAGGCCTGGCTCCAGGGTGAGGCCCTAATAACCCTTATTTGGGCAAGGGTAACTGCGTCCTACAAGGGTGTTTTAGTTTACAGGAGTGGCACTCAGTGTGGTCTTCTGCTGCTGTAGCCCATCTGCCTCAAGGTTCGAAGTGTTGTGCGTTCAGAGATGCTCTTCTGCATGTAGGCCTGTCACGATAACAAAATTTTCAGAACGATATATTGTCCCAGAAATTATTGTGATAAACGATAATATTGTCATTTTAAAGTGCCATTATAAAATTTTTTCTTGCTTCTGGGCTCCCCAAAGGAGCTTTAAGACAATGTGCCACAATAATAATATAGTAGCATAATAATACAATTACACCAGTTGGCAGTAATGTATTGTAAAGCTCATGTATGGGTTCATATTTGAGCTTGACCACATATCTGTAGTGGCAGAGTAAAATGAGATGTCTAATCTCCTTCAGAACACGTGACTTCATTATATAAGGTTGGAATGGCAGTTTGGGAGATAAAGGTTTTCTTTGGCAGTTCATACTGCATGTTAAATCTTTGCAGCATGTTTATAAATGTTTTCTGACTGTATTTAACGGCAGCATCTCTTCGGCTATATAGCGAGTTAAGTCTGGTTTAAGCCTGGTTTAAACTTGACACATCGCGAGCCGAGCGAGGGTCTGCGCAGCGAAAATTACGTAATCGCGGTGGCCTCGCGCACTGTCGATTCGCGAGGTCGTGCACCTCTCGAATTTTGTAACTTCGCGCTCGCGCGCCGCAGCGCAATGAACAAAGTCATGTTTGCAGAGTTTATATTCGGGCTATGCGGAGTTTAATTCATAAAGCATTTGTACGTCACTTTAAAGGTCCATTTCAATATTTCCCAGCACGTTAAACTTAATTAAGTTAAATATTTATACATATACTCGAAATAATTTGCTTTTTATCACATCATTTAAGGGTTGTTTATTTTCAAAACGCCCAATCTTAGAACGTCTTCACGTTCTCTCATGTTTCATCCTGGAATTACAAGAGGCTCGTATTTGTTAACTGTTCAGTCAGTCAGATATTTATTGTGAAACGAAGTAGTTACAATTTCAAGTATTTTCAAGTACTTTAGCCTAAATTCCAGCACTTTTCAAACCTGAAACACAAAGCAACATTAAAATTCGTCAGGTAAATGTTCCTTACACTGTTTTTGAGGGGATTTCCTTTATACTACCACATATCGTTTCGAACAACAACGCTTTCACCGTTCACGGAGGTTCACGCGAGGTGAGCGGAGTTGCGCGCTACGGTCACTATAATAAACAACCATTAAATAATGTGATAAAAAGCGAATTATTTCGAGTCCTATTAGCCTCAAATACGTTCACGAGCTAACACATCTCCACCTGTGTGCGTGGAGGCACTGTTATTGACGTTATTAAAATCTAACGTAGTTGCGGTTTATTCTCATGTAAACAAATTTGAGCGGGAACCCAATGGTCAATTATCGACATCAGCAAAAATGATCGCGGTTAAAAAAATTATCGTACGATAAGTCGATAATGTAATTATCGCGACAGGCCTATCTGCATGCATCGTTTGTAACGACTTGCTAGTTGAGTTACTGTTTCCATTCTATAAGCTCAAACCAGTCTGGCCATTCTCCTCTGACCTCTCACATCAATAAGGCATTTGTGCCCATATAATTGGTGCTCACTGGATATTTTCTCTTTTTCGAACCATTCTTTGTAAACTTTAGAGATGGTTGTGTGTGAAAGTCCCAGTAGATCAGCAATTTCTGAAATACTCAGACCAGCCCGTCTGGCACCAACAAATATGCCACATTCAAAGTCACTTAAATCAACTTTCTTCCCCATTCTGATGTTCAGTTTGAACTGCAGCAGGTCATCTTAGCCATGTCTACATGTCTATATGCATTGAGTTGCTGCCATATGATTGGCTGATTCGACATTTGTGTTAATGTGCAGTTGGACACATGTACCTAATAAAGTGCCTGGTGAGTGCACATACATACTCACACCCACAAATGTGTACATACTTACACACACACCCCACAAATGAGTACATACTTACACACACACACACACACACACACACACACACACACACCCACAAATGAGTACATACTTACACAGACACACACACACACACACCCCACAAATGAGTACATACTTACACACACACCCAACAAATGAGGATATTCTTGCACACACACACCCTACAAATGAGTATAAACTTACACACACCCCCCTCACAAACCCCTGCCGTCTAATCTGCAGCCCTGTCCCCGGCCGACGTGAACTACGGCGAGACACTGAGCACGCTCCGCTATGCCAACCGCGCCAAGAACATCATCAACAAGCCCACGGTCAACGAGGACGCCAACGTGCGGCTCATCCGCGAGCTCCGGGCGGAGATCGCACGCCTCAAGGCCCTGCTAGTGCAGGGCAACCAGGTCTCTACTCACACCCTCACCTCCACACACACACTGCCGCACACTGTTGATCATGATATAAAATACACGCGTACAAAAATAACTTGGATTTCACCAGAAGATGGCAGTAGACCTGGCCTAGTCAGCCCCCACCCCAAAGATTGGAAACCCATGGACTGGGAACATGCATAAAACAAAAGGCACAGAGATCTTATCGATTGGGTGTTTTTGAACATGTTAGGTTCTTCACTGCTATGCAAGCCAAACTCTATTCTAAACTTTGAAAACAATTGTCCTGAGGGTTTGTCTCCTGAGTGTTTGAGTCCTGTGTGTGTGTGTGTGTGTCTGGTTCTCCCTCACTGGGGCGCTGCGTGCAACATCTCATTAAAGTAAATGTGGTGTGTGTGTGTTTGTGTGTGTGTGTGTGTGTCTCAGATAGCACTGCTGGACTCGCCCACAGCACTGAGTATGGAGGAGAAACTGCACCAGAATGAGGCTCGGGTAAACACGCTCTCTGATCTCTATGGCAACAAAGCTTTTAATCAGCCGTCCTGTCAGAAACTGATTCATTCAGCCAACTTCTCCTGTTTTCTTTTTCTTTCTTATCCATTCATTCATGTCTCTCTTGTTCTGTCGGTGTCTCTTTGTAGGTGTTGGAGCTCACGAAGGAGTGGACCAACAAATGGAATGAAACTCAGAACATTCTGAAGGTAACAGTCCTGAACACCAAGGGAAACTAGATTCGATACGTTTCTGGTCAAAAGCTATACTGACTCCTGTGTTGTGTGAATACACTGGCTGTCCAAAACAATAGGGGTGTTTGTCTTAGGAATGTCCCTAGCAGGCCACCGTAGTGTAGGCGGCTGTATTGTGCACGTTGGCACGGTGGTTGTATTTGGGTGTTACTAGAGTGACTGTAGCCATGTTACTGTAAGTTCGTTTGGTCTTCACCAGGCTCAGCTCGGTGTGTTATTCACTCGGTAGTCATGAGTTGCAGTCTAACTGCAGCTTAACTTAAAAGCCAAACCCTTCATGAGGGTATAAGTGTGTGTGTGTGTTTGTGTGTGTGTGTGTGTGTGTTGTAGGAAGAGACTCTAGCTCTGAGGAAGGAGGGGATTGGTGTAATTCTCGACTCTGAGCTTCCTCATCTCATTGGCATTGATGATGACCTGCTCAGCACTGGTATCATCCTCTACCACTTAAAGGTGTGATCCACACACAAAGCCCCGCCTCTCTCTTATCATATAACTTGCAAACTCCACCTACTCTTACCCATATAACTCATAAAACCTTGCCCAGTTTTACCCATACATTCCACAAACCCTGCCCTTCTTTACCCACACATCCCATCACAAAACCCCGCCGGTTATACTGCCCACTGAACCCTGTTAAACCCTGTTTAAAAACGTAAAAAACGTAGCCTGTGAAAACCCAGTCACTATATGTGTATTTTATACTTTAGCTGAATGATGGGGTGGAGTTTGGTGTTGGAGCATGTGTGGATCTTGTGAAAGGGGTGGTCGTGTGTGTGTGTGTGTGTGTGTGTGTGTGTGTGTGTGTGTGTGTGTGTGTGTGTGTGTGTGTGTGTGTGTGTGTGTGTGTGTGTGAGCTCATCTGTGTTGCCATGTGTTGCTGCAGGAAGGGCGGACTTGTGTTGGGCGGGAAGATGCCAGCATCGAGCAGGACATCGGTGAGCTATATCCTGAACATTATAACCAGAACACTTTTATACCCTGAACATTATAACCAGAACACTACTATACCCTGAACATTATAACCATAAAAGCTGCTATACCCTGAGTGCCGCTCTACCTTGAACACTATAAACCTGAGTGCCGCTCTACCCTGAACACTATAAACCTGAGTGTCGCTCTACCCTGAACACTATAAACCTGAGTGTCGCTCTACCCTGAACACTATAAACCTGAGTGTCGCTCTACCCTGAACACTATAAACCGGAGTGCCGCTCTAGCCTGAACATTATAAACCGGAGTGCCGCTCTAGCCCGAACACTATAAACCAGAGTGCCGCTCTAGCCCAAACACTATAAACCAGAGTGCCGCTCTAGCCCGAACACTATAAACCAGAGTGCCGCTCTAGCCCGAACACTATAAACCAGAGTGCCGCTCTAGCCCGAACACTATAAACCAGAGTGCCGCTCTAGCCCGAACACTATAAACCAGAGTGCCGCTCTAGCCTGAACACTATAACCAGAGTGCCGCTCTAGCCTGAACACTATAAACCTGAGTGCCGCTCTAGCCTGAACACTATAAACCGGAGGGCCGCTCTAGCCTGAACACTATAAACCGGAGTGCCGCTCTAGCCTGAACACTATAAACCTGAGTGCCGCTCTACCCTGACCACTATAAACCTGAGTGCCGCTCTACCCTGAACACAAGCAATGCTGCTCTCACACTACCTGACTCCTGATTTAACGATATGAAAAAAGTCTTACTTGTCTCTTCCCATCTGTCTCTTTCTTTCCCTCTCCTTCTCCTTCTCCCTCTCCATCGCTCTCTCTCTCTCTCTCTCTCTAGTTCTGCATGGCCTGGGACTGGAGAGTGAACACTGTCTGTTTGAGAGCCAGAACGGCACAGTGACCCTCATCCCGCTGAGTAAGGCACAGTGCTCTGTGAACGGCATGCAGGTGACCGAGCCCTGCCAGCTGAACCAAGGTGAGTGCCCCGCCCCCTCATGAAGCCCCTCCCACCAGCTTTCTGTATTCTGTGTAGCAAACTCTTTGTATGTAACGTGTACCTTTCTCATTAAAGGTGCTGTAATCTTGCTGGGTAGGACCAACATGTTTAGATTTAACCACCCTAAAGAGGCAGCCAAACTGCGGGAGAAGAGAAAGGTTAGTTTCGCCCCATCACACACACCCCCTGACACTCACACACACACACACACACAAGTAAAACCCAGTACTATATTTGTTGAATGAATACAGCATGCTCACAGTGAGTTAGTGGAGTGTGTTGAAGGTGACTGTATGGGGACTCTCTGTTTAGAGTGGTCTGCTGTCCTCTCTGAGTCTCTCTATGACTGATCTCTCCAAGTCCTGTGAGAACCTCTCAACAGTCATGCTCTACAATCCTGGGTAAGTGTGAGTACGTGTGTGTGTGTGTGTGTACATACACCTGAGTTATTTGTCTTCCTTGTCTCCTCATCCCTCAATTCCTTAATGCTCCACCTCCTCTTCATGCTCCACCTCCTCTTAGAGCTCCACCTCCTCTTTCTCATCAACCTGCTCTTTTTCTCATCCCACCCCCCCCCCCCCCCCCCCCACCAGCCCTGGTCTTACATCTGAAGAACTGAAGCTGAAAATGTGTCATTCTAACTTTTCTGAAATACACACACACACACACACACACACACACACACACACACACACACACATTGTTTGGAACATATCTGATTTTGAGACTAACAGCTGATTGACTGTGTACGGGCGTTCTTTGAGTCTGGGTTTTGGCTCGGGCTGTAGTGACTCTGTGTTTCTGCCACTGTCTCCCCCTGCTGGCAGCTTCTACCCAGACAGGGGACCAGTCTTCCTCAGGTAGCCCCGCCCGCCCCACAGAGCTTCTGTTGCCTTCGACCTCGCTGTTGTTTTGAGTCGTTTGTCACATCTGTTCATCCTGCTCCTCATTTGTCCGTGTTTGTTTGTTTTGAACTCGTATGCAAATTCACCAAGTTTTGTTTGCATCTTTTTGTTTGCATGCTTGTTTTGCAATGGACTGGAATGTAGTGTAATGGTGTTATTTTGCTCTGTAAGCAGCAATTAATTATTCTGTGTGTGTGTGTGTGTGTGTGTGTGTGTGTGTGCGAGAGAGAGAGAGAGAGAGAGAGAGAGAGAGAGAGAGAGAGAGAGAAAAGCTTGTGTTATTATTTGGTGGCGTGGTTTAAGTAGGTAGGTTTTGAGCCCTAATAGAAAGTGTGCTTGTGTGTGCATTTGTGCTGGGCTGAAGGAGCGTGTTAAGTGTGTGTGTGCGGACCGTTTGTAGCTGCGTGCAGTAGGTTGAACTGTGTGTTTGTGTTTTTCAGGTTGGAGTTCGAGAGGCAGCAGAGAGAAGAACTGGAGAAGCTGGAAAACAAAAGGTTTGTGAAGTCATGAGCACAGAGAAGATCAGTGGAGTGTGTGCAGGACGCCGTGGAGTGTGTGCAGGACGCCATGAGTCCAGAACTTACTGCGCTTTTTAATTGTTGTTTTTTTTTTTTGGTCTGTGTAAACAGACCTCCTAAATGAGTCGTGTAGCCCGTAGCCTCATGAACAGAAGTCATGAACGCTAACGTGGCGCTCAAAAACCGACAAACAAAGCTCAAAATCCTCCTGAAGCTCAGAGCAGCGTTGATGAGCCCGTTCACCCAGACGCTAACCCGGCACGGGTGGTGTTTGCAGGCGGCTGATCAAGGAGATGGAGGAGAAGCAGAAGAGTGAGAAGGCGGAGCTGGAGCGCATGCAGCAGGAGGTGGAGTCTCAGCGCAAGGAGTCTGAGCAGGTGCAGCTGCGCATCCTACGCCAGGAGGAGAGTCTGCAGCGCCGCAGCCAGGACATCGAGGGACGCCTGCGCGACCTGCTCGCCGAGAGGGAGCGCTTCCAGGTACGCCTGGGGGAGGGGCTTCCATCGGGGGAGGGGCTTCCAGGTAGGCCTGGGGGAGGGGCTTCCATCGGGGGAGGGGCTTCCAGGTAGGCCTGGGGGAGAGGCTTCCATTGGGGGAGGGGCTTCCAGGTAGGCCTGGGGGAGGGGCTTCCATTGGGGGAGGGGCTTCCAGGTACACCTGGGGGAGGGGCTTCCAGGTACGCCTGGGGGAGGGGCTTCCATCGGGGGAGGGGCTTCCAGGTAGGCCTGGGGGAGAGGCTTCCATTGGGGGAGGGGCTTCCAGCTAGGCCTGGGGGAGGAGCTTCCATTGGGGGAGGGGCTTCCAGGTACACCTGGGGGAGGGGCTTCCAGGTAGGCCTGGGGGAGGGGTTTCCATTGGGGGAGGGGCTTCCAGGTAGGCCTGGGGGAGGGGCTTCCATTGGGGGAGGGGCTTCCAGGTAGGCCTGGGGAAGAGGCTTCCATTGGGGGAGGGGCTTCCAGGTAGGCCTGGGGGAGGGGCTTCCATTGGGGGAGGGGCTTCCAGGTAGGCCTGGGGAAGGGGCTTCCAGGTAGGCCTGGGGGAGGGGCTTTCAGGTAAGCCTGGGGGAGGGGCTTCCATTGGGGGAGGGGCTTCCAGGTAGGCCTGGGGGAGGGGCTTCCATTGGGGGAGTGGCTTCCAGGTGCACCTGGGGGAGGGGCTTCCATCGGGGGGGGGGGGGGGGGGGGGGGCTTCCAGGTAGGCCTGGGGGAGAGGCTTCCAGGTAGGCCTGGGGGAGGGGCTTCCATCAGGGGAGGGGCTTCCAGGTACGCCATGGAGGAGAGGCTTCCAGGTACGCCATGTGTGTGGGTTATACACATGACTGCGTGTGTATATTGGCTTTATGTATGGATATACTAAAATTTGATTGATTTAAAAAGCTTTATAAGGACTCAAGTAGATAACAAAAGAACAGATCTAAGAATCTAAATGTACAGGTTTGATAGGAATCTTGCCACACTTAAAAGCGAGCACTGCTTTGGCCTTTGGCGAAACTCAAACTATAGTGACGTTTGTGTCTGTTGCATGTGAGTGTTACTTCATCACTCCCAGTCCCAACCAGGGGCCCAGGGGGCACAATATACCTGTGTGTGTGTGTGTGTGTGTGTGTGTGTGTGTGTGTGTGTGTGTGTGTGTGTGTGTGTGTGTGTGTGTGTTTCCTCTAGGAGGAGCGCCACAGGGAGCAGCAGGGACAGGAACCTCATCGGCGCAGGAGGCGGAGACAGCAGCTACGGCAACAGCTGGAGGAGGAGCCGGTGTCGGAGGAGGCGGGGCCACAGGAACAGGAGGAACGGGAGGGGGTAGAGGAGGTAGAAGAGGTGGAGGTGGTGGAGGTGGCGGTCCAGGCGCGGAGGGACCTGGCCGAGCAGACGGAGCTCTTCAGAGAGCTGGAGCGCCTGAAGAGGGAGAGGGAGGAGCAGGCTGTGAAGATCCAGCTGGAGAGGAGGTGACACTCCCACGCACTGTAGCGCACACACACACACACACACACACACACACACCCCTACGGAACACTCCCAGTCCCCTACAGCACACGCGTGTGTGCGTGCAGGCGTCTGGAGGAGCGTGAGCGTGAGCAGCTCTCCCTGGTGGGCCGGCTGGAGGAGCAGCTCCGGGAGCGCAGCGAGGAGGCCGCCTCCCTGCTGACCCGCGACGACGCCCGCCGGCTGGACGAGGAGCGCCGGGCGCTGGCCGACATCCGCGAGGAGCTGCTCCGTGCCAAGGAGGCGCGGCTGGACGGCGAGGGCGAGGAGGAGGTGGGCGAGGAGGCCCTGCGCCACGCCAGGAGCCGCTACCACAGGTTCAAGCGGGAGCAGGTGCAGGAGCTGACGGCCCTGGAGCTGGGACTCCGGCAGCAGCAGGAGCGGCTGGAGAAGGAGGTGGCCTCTGACCGCGCCTCCCTACGACTCCTGCAGGGCTCCCACAGGGAGCGGCAGAGGCTGGTGGGCAAGCATGCACAGACGGGAACATTCACATATGACCGTGACTGTATGACCGTGACTGTATGACCGTGACTGTATGACCGTTACTGTATGTACGTTACTGTAGTACAGTTGGACTCACGGACACACACTGATGAGGTTGTCTGAGTGGCATTAATGATGTGGTGGTTTTTAGTCCACACTGAGACTAAAATGGTCTCACTCGTGACCATAAATAATTTGCAAGTAATATATACAACAGCGTTGTTTTTTTTTTTATGGGTGAGGATTTTTTGTAATTAGAAAAAATATCCACCATTTCCTTTTGAGTTTGCATTTTAAAAGTTAAACGATTAATTTAAAAAATAAATAAATAAAAGTTAAACGATAGGCTGTAGCTCCCACTCACATGGACGTCTCTGCCCATCAACAAATGCGGGAATCCGATCACCAGAGTGACTTGCAAAGCAGCGGAGCCGAGCTGAAACTTTAGCTTGTTGAAAATCTACATTTGTCAGACCGTAAGAGGCCACACTTCTTTATAACTGTACATAAGTTCATTGTAATGGGATCAAAAAGTCATATGCATGCTAGGAAACTGCGTTAAAGTTGGTTTCATGTTCGGAATTCTTTCTTCAATAACTTTTTAACAGTATTAGCAAAAGTGCCAAAATATGCAAATTCTTATTTCTGGCAACCAAGGCAAAACACATACAACTTTGTTTAAGTCAGGAATAGATGTATTTTAAATAGTAGACGACATGTTTTAAATGTACTATAGTAACTGCTGCAATGTCTAAGGCACCGTCTACAAATGACCTGAACACCGACGCAAGTGGCGGCGGTAAACGCCCCAGAGCACTGCGCACTCTTTCAAATCATTTCAATAACGTTTCACCTCTCTTTCTCCTCTCCTATCTCTCTACTACCCCCATCCATCTCCTCTCCTCCCTCCCTCCCTCCCGCCCCTTCCCCTCCGGGCTCCCGTAGGTGCACGAGATGGTGGAGCGTGGCTCTCAGGACACCTCCTCCCTCCTCCAGGAGGAGGCGCTACTGTCTCAGGCTGAACACAGGCTGCAGTGTAAGGAACGGCAGCTGCTGGCTCTACACCAGAACCACCTCCCCGCAGTCACAGAGGAGCTCCAGAGAGCTGCTGAGGTGCTGGACAGGGTCTGGGCCAGAGGGGAGGGCCACAGCGACCAGGAGGCGGAGCTGGACGAGACGCTGTATCAGGTGGGGTATCGCCAAGTGCAGTACGCACTAGAGAGCTAGAGGACGGGCAGCTCGTTAGGGCCCAGCTGATGAGGGGCCCCAGTTCCCGCGGCGTGGCGGCCCTGACCCTCTCCTCGCCTCTCAGATAGAGAAGGAGCTGGAGGAGAGGGAGGAGCGTCTGTCGCAGCTGTGTGCCAGCGCCGAGCAGCTACAGCAGCTGCAGCAGACCTACGAGTTCACGGCCAACGTGGCCCGGCAGGAGGAGAAGGTCCGCCGTAAGGAGCAGGAGATCCTGGAGACGCGGGAGAGACAGCAGAGGGAGGCGCTGGAGCAGGCGGTGGCACGCCTGGAGAGGAGGCACTCCGCCCTGAGACGCAGCCTCAGCCTGGAGCCAGAGGGCGAGGAGGCCCGGAGGCAGGGACAGGGCGGGACCAGGGGCGGGGCCGTCGTGCCCGACCCTGACCAAGAGAGGTGTGTGTGTGTGTGTGTGTGTGTGTGTGTGTGTGTGTGTGTGTTTGTGTTTGTTTGTCTGTCTATGTACACCTTCATCACTGTAACAGTTTACATAGCTTATTATTTACTTAATGATTGTGAGGCATATTATTTATTAATAGTAAATTATTCATTTATTCACACTGAAGTGAAAATAAATGACATTTGATTGCAAGAGTGAGGAACAGGAGAATGCAACAGGATTCTTGGAGTGGGAGGGGCCGATACCAATAACATCCTCTCTGGCCCTTCTATGCCCCGCCCCCGGCCCTGTGTCGTCTCTCAGGATGGAGAGGGAGATCGCCAAGTTCAAACAGAGGCTCAGTGAGAGTGAGGCGAGTGGGCGGAGCCTGTCGGTGAGCGGTGAGGAGAAGAATGGAGTGTCGACCTGTGCTGTCAGCCCCATACAGGGTCTGTCCACGGTGCTGCCCCTGAGTGACGACAGGTACACACACACACACACACACACACACGCTCTTAAAAAGACATAATGTGATCTAGGAATGCACATAATAATATGACTGTATGTGTGCACATGCCTGTGTGCGTGTTTAGGATCTCGGCGTTAATTGAGGAGGAGGTTCAGAGGAGGTTGAGGAAGATCAACCTGCTGAATGGAGACAGTAACATCAGTCTCTCCCTCTCCTCAGACTCTCTGCAGGTGCTCTTCCTCTTCTACACGCTCTTCATCACTTCATCAACACCCACTCACCAGTACGACCTCCACATAGCGCTGGCACTCTACATCCACAGTAACGTGTGTATCTACACCTCGTGTAACAGTAATGGCCTTGCAGGGGTGTTGATTCACCAGAAACACGTTTGCTCACCTCAACACACTGTTACGGTTCCACATTCCACTCCATCATCATGGAGGTGCTTACTGAATAAAGCATAAAGCGATAATACATTTGCATTAGAGCGATTTAATGACGTGTGTTCAACCCAACAGGAGGATGAAGAAGTTAGTGAGAATAGCTCTGTTAAAATGAACTATGAGGTAAGCAGAGGCCTCGTCCAATCAGCACTTGTTGGCCTGGGAATTTGCATGCTGCACTGCTACTAATTAGCATATTGCCCACAGTTCCATGTTTTAACGGTAATTAGGATAGGTTGTCCATTTTGAACCCTACTCTCCCCACTCTTTGCATGCTAGAATGTTGGCCTGGGTGCTTTTTGCCCTCTGACCCCTGTACATGGTCAAGTCCCTGTCCATCACTTTTGAACTTTACTGTGCATGGAATTATGTCACAGAGTGTTGATGCTGATTGGAGAGCAGGAAGATCAAAAATTGTTTTTCAACTTTGATTTGTCCAGAAAAGTAATTGGCTTATTAACAAGACTCCATGTGTTATCAAACAGATATTTAATTAGCTGTTCTAACAATTTTTTATTTGTTGTTTGTTTAGTTACAAGACAACAATACGCACTGTGTGGATCGACGTAGATTGAAGTATGAGGTATGTTCAGTACTGTAGTGTAGGATATTGTGCTATACTCCAGTATAATCTCCACACTGTGTGTGTGTGTGTGTGTGTGTGTGTGTGTGTGTGGTAGGGACAGATAACCACAGTAAGCCCTTTAACATTTAAAGTAAGCACTTTTGCACACATAGCATCAGGAAAAGAGTAACAGGTTACATTCATTGTGAGTGGCCTAACGATAATATGTAAAATTAGTAAAACATAATCAGAATGCTATGTGACGTCTGTTTCCTCAAACTGGCTACTTTCTCATGTGTTTAGCATCTGTAATGAGAGTCCGACTGTATTTTGAGCCGTGTTGTATAGCCTCCGAGAGTCTGACTGTATTTTGAGCTGTGTTTGTTCTGGCCGGTCTCTCTCCTGGCTGGTCTCTCTCCTGGCTGGTCTCTCTCCTGGGGTCCAGCGCTTGGCGATGCCACCATCGAGTCCGAGTCCAGAAAGGCTGAAGGAGCCGGTGAGGATCAGTATCCCGCGCTACGTCCTGCGAGGGCAGGGCAAGGATGAGCACTACGAGTTTGAAGTCAAGGTCAGCCTGGCAGGTGCACTAGCCTCAGAAACGGCCCGAAAGTCTCTCCAACCGTTTATGAAACGGCCCGAAAGTCTCTCCAACCGTTTATGAAACGGCCCGAAAGTCTCTCCGACCGTTTATGAAACGGCCCGAAAGTCTCTCCGACCGTTTATGAAACGGCCCGAAAGGCTGTATTGCGGGTGCGTTTGTATTGCAGTATGATTTGCTTCCGTGGTGCAATGTGACTTGTGTTTTCGTAGATCACCGTTCTGGATGAAACGTGGACGGTGTTCAGACGCTACAGCCGCTTCAGGGAAATGCACAAATCCCTCAAAATGAAATACCCAGAGGTGATGCACATGCACACTTAACACCCACACACAGACAGTTGCCCAAGAATTTGTCTCATTTCTCTTTCTTGGTGTAGCTAGCAGGGCTAGAGTTCCCTCCCAAAAAGATCTTTGGTAACCGAGATGAGAAGATGGTTGCTGAGCGACGGAACCACTTGGAGGTAACTGCTAGAAACCACGGTGTGGCCGTAGTGGTGTTTTCAGTTTAGTTTGATTCCTTTTTATCCCTCTCTCTCTCTCTCTCTCTTTCTCAGCGGTACCTGAGGGGCTTTTTCCAGGTCATGCTCTGCTCCTCTTCCTCCTCGCCTCTCCGAGCAGACGTCTCCACTCTGCCCCTCTCCAAACACGCCGTGTGTGACGTCTCCCCCTTCTTCAGGAAGGGCGTGTTTGACTACAGCAGCCATGGGACAGGATGACCAGACCACACCCACTCCACCCTCGCACGCCCACCCCGCCCCCACACTCACTCACACGCCCACCCCGCCCAGGCACCCTGCCAAACTCCTGTTCACACTACGACACGCATACACACCCACCCAGACATATGCACGATCGTGTTCACCCTTCCACACACAAACACACACACACACACTGTCCTCTTTGTTGGTCATGGAAGGTTCAGGGAGGAGGACTGTCCTCCATGCTGGCCCTGGTGCCTTTGGCTGTCCTGGCTTTAAGCCTGGATTCACTGGGCAGACCAGACTAGCAGAAAGTTGCTGATTCATGAAGGAGTGATTCGTGAAGAAATTATTCTTCCTGCGAGTCTCTTGCGTGGAAAATGATCCAAACAGTGACTGCAGTGATGTTGAGAGGACCCAGTGCACCAATCAGAGTGCTGCGCCATAGTTACGTGTTCAAGTCCAACATGCATGAGCCTGTGAGATTAGAACCTTCTCATTCGATCATTTCATAATGTGGCATCTTGTCAGAAACCCAATAAGCTTCTGGGTTTGGAAATAAGTTACAATACCCAGTAATCCAGATGTAGCCATAGTAACGGTGTCTTTTAATGCCAATGCATTCAAATGTACGTGTGAAACAATTGCTGACCTAGGATCAGAATTTGGCTGTTGCTTCATAATGGATGTGTATGAAGAGATTGAATGTGTGTCCAGAAATAATGTGTATGTAATATGTATGTACTATATGGCAGCTGATCCTAGTTCAGCACAGTCTCTCTAAGAAAGGCCAGTGTGTGGTTACATGATGGAGTAAATGATGAACATGCTTCTGAAATCAGTCTGCGGTGTGTGCTACTGCTCATGTGCTCTGTGCCACACTACATTATTACAGCCCAAACTGTTGTCCCGGACTACAGGGGTCCGGCTTACAACTGGTCCAAGGTTTTCCCCTCAGAACACCAGTAATCTGGATGGCCAGACTGTATCTCCTGTGTCGTAAGAATGTGTCCTTGGTAGTAAATTAACGCAGCTTCGTTTCCCCACAAAAGGATATAACCCACAACACTAGTGTCTCATGGTGACGGATGCTTTTCATTTTGAAAAACTTCTCATTTCTAAAAGAATGAACTCCTGCTTTTAATGGCTTCAGGTACACACTGGTTCTGTTCTCACTTCTGCGATGGTAGGTCATGGAGGCATCTTGTGTCACTTAGCAACAGGACCGGAGACGGGGCTTCACCTGTCGCTTAGCAACAGGAACAGAGACAGGGCTTCATCAGTCTTAGCAACAGGACTGCCAGGGAGCAGCGGGACTTCGCTGGCCTTCATGTGATGCGCTCAGGACACAGGACATCACCTCCCTGCTGAACTACGCAACCATCTCCTGCCTCCCGCCGACTGGTCAGTGATGGCTCAGGGAGTCTCTGGCCTTTCTGTCTCCAGTCAGTTTGAGTCAAGTATGTCGTCACAACAAGCAGACCAGAGCCAATGGATCCTATATTTGAATTTTTTTTATCTGGCACTAAATCTTGGCCATAGGTCTTAAAATAATGGCCATAGATCTTAATAGAAAACCTTTGACTTGCAAAGTTTTGATAAAGACCTGAAAACTCTAGTCTGCATCACCACGCATTTTCCTTTAAAAGCCATATGTACAGAACAACCCTCTGAATGTGCTGATCACTGAACAGTCCACACGTACAGAACAACCCTCTGAATGTGCTGATCACTGAACAGTCCACACGTACAGAACAACCCTCTGAATGTGCTGATCACTGAACAGTCCACACGTACAGAACAACCCTCTGAATGTGCTGATCACTGAACAGTCCACACGTACAGAACAACCCTCTGAATGTGCTGATCACTGAACAGTCCACACGTACAGAACCCTCTGAATGTGCTGATCACTGAACAGTCCACACGTACAGAACAACCCTCTGAATGTGCTGATCACTGAACAGTCCACACGTACAGAACCCTCTGAATGTGCTGATCACTGAACAGTCCACACGTACAGAACAACCCTCTGAATGTGCTGATCACTGAACAGTCCACATGTACAGAACAACCCTCTGAATGTGCTGATCACTGAACAGTCCACACGCACAGAACAACCCTCTGAATGTGCTGATCACTGAACAGTCCACACGTACAGAACAACCCTCTGAATGTGCTGATCACTGAACAGTCCACACGTACAGAACAACCCTCTGAATGTGCTGATCACTGAACAGTCCACACGTACAGAACAACCCTCTGAATGTGCTGATCACTGAACAGTCCACACGTACAGAACAACCCTCTGAATGTGCTGATCACTGAACAGTCCACACGCACAGAACAACCCTCTGAATGTGCTGATCACTGAACAGTCCACACGTACAGAACAACCCTCTGAATGTGCTGATCACTGAACAGTCCACACGCACAGAACAACCCTCTGAATGTGCTGATCACTGAACAGTCCACACGCACAGAACAACCCTCTGAATGTGCTGATCACTGAACAGTCCACACGTACAGAACAACCCTCTGAATGTGCTGATCACTGAACAGTCCACACGTACAGAACAACCCTCTGAATGTGCTGATCACTGAACAGTCCACACGTACAGAACAACCCTCTGAATGTGCTGATCACTGAACAGTCCACACGTACAGAACAACCCTCTGAATGTGCTGATCACTGAACAGTCCACACGCACAGAACAACCCTCTGAATGTGCTGATCACTGAACAGTCCACACGTACAGAACAACCCTCTGAATGTGCTGATCACTGAACAGTCCACACGCAGGTGCTTGTACTAATGCAACATGAATTTGCAGGGGATGAAGGGGAATGTGTATCAGAATTCTGTGTTTTTCCTTTCAGAAGTAGAAACGAACTAATTGTTTTTTTTCCTAGTTAATAAGGTCAATAGGGGCTGTGTGACGCTTTATACTGACTCATTGTACATGTTGGGTTTGTGACAGGGGTAGAACATTTAATACACCTAGCAAAAAACCTTTTAAAAATGCCCACAATGCACTACGTTTCCTCTCGTACTGGGATAATGGTTTGTAATTTCACAACTGAAATCCTTTTGGGTTATTTGTGTTCTGTATTTGTTCTCCAAGCCATTTAGAAATGAAATGATGTTTGCCACCATATTAAAATCGTATTACTTTTGAGTATGTTTTATTACTCTATGAATGAAAAACGTTCAAGGGATATTTTTTTTTTACATTGTGTTCATGTACGGTTCATATTTATGTATGTTCAGGTAGATTCAGGCTCCTAGTGCTAAGGTGTGTCTGTTTTGTTGCTGGTCTGTGGTTGGCTGATCTTTGACAAATCTCTAAACGATACAGTAGCAGAGCCCCTTGTTGCAGGTTTCGCCTGTAAATAGAAAAACCAAAACGATTAAAAGCTTTATATCATCACCTCAATTTCTCCTTCACATTAAAGGACATTATCGAGTTTCACAGATGTTCCGGAAACAGATCAAGCAAGAGCCAATGAAGCAGCAGCAGACCTGTGACTCGTGAGGCTTCCAACCAATCATGTGGAGGATCTCAAATGTAGCTGGAACAGATCCGTCATCATTACCATACATCTCTGAGAGAGAGACAAAGAACCAAGTGGTGTAAAGATTTTAGATATCAGTCTCCTAGTAGAATCATGGGTATACTGGGTACTACTGAGAATAGCTGGATTGGTCTGCAGATCTAAATATTAAGTTTAGGTACCTATGGGAATAAAGGGAAAATAATTCCACGTGAAGATTCTGTGGTCCATTCAGTCCTTTAGGAGTTCACTACTGCCACAGAGCTGGAGCGTGTGCATGTCATATGTCATATATTAATAGTATAATCTTGACAGCTCAATCAAAATTTGACTGGAAATTAAAACTCTGCTTTGATTGTGTTATGATGTCTTGGAAACACTAGGCCACAGTCCTCATGTATGTTTGTATGGGTGTATCCTGCACTAATAAAAGTCCCCACTACCTCTAAAACTCACCTCTGTAAATGGCAGCAGCTGCTAAAATGGTGTCTCTGTGCAGGAGGGACTTCCTGTTCCATGCACAATTACTCTCGCCCATACCTTAGATATGAGACAATAAATATTCAAATGTTCTTTATGATTTGTGCATTAATCTTTAACATGTTTGGAAAACTATATTGACACCTACCCTGTAAATCGTGCATGACTTCAAACATCCCTGGGTAATGAATCTGAACTTCATCGACATCCTAATAAACAGAGAAACAGGACTATGCATCACATAAAGGCAGATCACACTAGTGTCTCCCCCAGATCACACTAGTGTCTCCCCCAGATCACACTAGTGTCTCCCCCAGCTGGTCTGTGGAGAACAGACTCACTTCTGCAAGCTCATAAAAGCCGTTAGTGGAGGAGGATAAAAGGAAATATGGACCGGATTTGATCCTGAGTACGGCCAGGAAACAATCATGAGCATGCTGAAGCCAGCCAGGACACTAACTCACAGTGATACCAGCCAGGACACTAACTCACAGTGATACCAGCCAGGACGCTAACTCACAGCGATACCAGCCAGGACGCTAACTCACAGCGATACCAGCCAGGACGCTAACTCACAGCGATACCAGCCAGGACGCTAACTCACAGCGATACCAGCCAGGACGCTAACTCACAGCGATACCAGCCAGGACGCTAACTCACAGTGATCATGTTGATAACTGCCAGGACACTAACCACAGTGAGCCAGGATACTAACCACAGTCAGCATGCTGAAGCCAGCCTGGGCCAGCAGGTTGCCCATGTCGGTAGCAGCCGTGTAGGGGGAGACGTGGGGCGAGAATCCGCCCTCCCTCTCCAGCTCAGCCAACTGCAGGGAACAGCGCAGCTCGTACAGGGTCTCGCCGCCCACCATGGCCCCGATGAACACCCCATCTGGCTTCAGCACCCTGTGGATCTGGAAGGGGAGGGAGGGGTAGAGAAGATAAGAATGCATCAGGTCTTCACCAGCGGGTACTGGCGCCGAGCGCACTGTGAGAGAAAAGAAAGCGAAACGAAAGTGCTGGCCACTCCTGAGAGCCAACGGCAGGAAACACGGTACCTGCCGTAGAGCTGCGGGAAGATCGTTGATCCAGTGCATACTAAGAGAGGACGGAAAAACAAACCACACACACACACACACACACACACACTGCATCAAATACCAGAATAATGTTCACAAATGCCGTTCAGTTGCAAATTTACATGTTCATAGTAATATTGAAGGCCACTGCATTTTATTTTCATCTTATATCATTCCTAACAGTGCAACACCTCACCTACTAACTTATTAATCGTGTGTTACCTCAGGCTACTGACCACCAGGTCGAAGGTGTTTTCCCGGAATGGCAGGAACTCTTCATCCGCCATCACACACTTTGTGGGCATCTCACACTCTTTCTTCTGCATCTGAGACATCGGATACAGTTTTATACACACACAGACCACACAGCAACGGTTGTGTATGGAGGTTACATGTCGGTCTGGCGCTGTCCAGCAACCCTTCACCCAGGTTTCTGTAGTTTCACTTACCAACAAACCACGAGAAACATCAGTCAGAAAAAGGCACTCCACAATATCCTGGAAAGGAGAAATGCGTTTTTACACATTACACTTTCAGAATTTGGCAGACGCTCTTGCACAGAGGACCAATACAAATTAGTCAGTAAGACGGTGTGTATGCTTTGTGGGCAGTGATCACAGGTCTCTGGTGTCTCTGGTACCTCTCGCAACTAGATGTGCTACATGTTTGAGAAGAAGAACAGGTAAAGTCACCTTGCTGAGATGCTCAGCAACATGGCTCTTCCCACAGCCCACGTCTAGTGCCAGCGGGAAGGTCCTGTAAACATCGGCCGCCATCACGAAGACTGCTGTTAATCAGTCAAGCTCCGGAGTTCCTCGTTTAAGAGCATTAAACTGAGACTTAACTCAGCTCAGCTGATGTTTGTCCTTCATAAACATAGTAATAAACGCATTACTGAAACAAAAACAGGCAGAAAAAAACTCAAATTACCTCGCAACGTCATAAACTCTGTCCGCAACTCTGCTCCCGACCTGAAACAGCAGAAAGGGGTTTTAGTTACAGTGTCGCGTCCACGGCGTGTGTCCGCTGCGGGGGGCGAGCCTGACCTCGTCTCGTAAGTAATCGTATTTGTGGTGGTCTCGTAAACACGACGCCCACGTCTTCTGTCTTCTCTTCATGCGTCTGTCGAACACGTTCGTCGCGCCTCCTTCCCGTCCGGACAGCCGTCTGCGCTCCGGAGGAGAACCAAACCCGTCCTGAACCAAAACCCGAGGCCCAGGAGGACCCGGCGCCCTGCTCAGTCCTGCTCGGAGCGCGCTGTGGCAGAGACAGGCGCCACAGACAGCGCGGCGTCTCAACAGGTTGTTCATCGTTCCGTCGCCAAACAGAACGCAGAAAGATCGTAGAAACGTCAAATAAACCGCGCGGTGCGTGGAAGGTTATCGTGACCCTTCCGGCGTGCCGTAGGAGACACGGGGCGGAGCTAAGGGCCTTGTCAGGGAAGTAGTTTGAGCATCATAGGAAAACACGTGTGTGGCGATGAAACTACTTACTGTGTAGTAAATCCCCTGGTGAGTGTGTTTACACGTTAACGTTTATTCTACTTACTAGCAACTAATTTCATATTAGTGCCAACCTAAAACGGTATATTCTTCTACAGCTAGCGGATGAGACCGATAGTTTATTGCATTACATATTTGACAGGGTCTGTGTAATTTAGCCATACTAACGTGGCTAACGTTACATCGCCGTAACTGGCTGGCTATGCTAGCTTTCTAACATGTTATCAATGTATGATTGAGCTTACTAGAGAGTGCGTATAAAAGCAGTATTAATGCTTACGTTATTTACCTTTACCCATCTTGATCGCAATATGAATTATTAAAAACATTTCTTGCAGTGAATTTTCTTGTTAAAATTATACGTATGTAGTACTGAGGAAGAATGCCTATATATTTTTCGATTTCGATTATATTTAAGGATTACAGCTGGATTTTCATTTAGCCATTGTTCCCTTCCTGGATTAAGAATGACCACGCGGCATCTGTTGAAGTTTAAGGGTTTAATACAGCAAGGCCACATGACACTGGTCTTATATTGGTCTTCTAGTACACAGACATACAGGTCTGTGTACAGCAAACATGTCACGTGTTCTGTAGAGCAGCTGCACCACGGCTGTGTAAAGACCCCCTGCGTAGTTTAGCGTTTTATTATTACCCGTCATTATTTTGTCAGGTTTTGATGAGTACAATGTTTATATGGTCCCAGAAAGTAAATATTTTGATCGATCATTGTCTTATCTAGAGTCCGCCAATGTTATTATTTCTGTATTTATTTATCTATTTACAATATCTGTCACAATATCTATCAGTCTCAATATCTATCAGTCTCCTCATGATATATTGCGTTCCTGTCATGTAAAAATAAATAAATAACTGCATGTATTTATTTCTGTGTTGGGATCAGGTTACGGTAGACTTGTATAGCTCCTCTCCCTAAAGCCATCATGTCCTCCAAGAAGAAGCCGGGTGGTGATGAGCGCTTCGCCCGCGTCAACAAGGACCCTCGCTTCTGGGAAATGCCGGATGTGGACCGGAGGGTCCGGATCGACAAGCGCTTCCAGTCCATGTTCCACGACGAACGGTTTAAACTGAAGTACACCGTGGACAAACGTGGACGTCCCGTCAACCACACGTCCACAGAGGACCTAAAACGCTTCTACAAACTTTCAGATTCTGAGCTTTCCGATGGGAACGAAAACTCACATGAGGATGAAAAGAAGAAGAAGATGATGAAGAAGAAGAGAACAGAAGCAAAAGCAAAAGAAGGAGCGGAGGAGCCTCGACTTGAAGATGGAGACGAAAAAGAGGAGGGGCCTGAAAAAGAGGTGGGGCCTGAAAAAGAGGTGGAGCTTGTGACTGTGAAGACTCTAACAAAATGCACAACGCCTTCAAAACCCAAAGATTTTGTGAAAGCCCGAAAGGCTACAACAGAGCTAGCAAAAGGAGATAGAGATTTTGAGGAAGGTGAGAAACACTGTGGTATGACGCAAAATAGGGGTCAATATGGTGAGATATACATCCTGTTTATGCATTACAGGAATTTGATTACATGTTCATGATCATTGTTTGTTTTAAAGGTCAGTAATTTCAAACAAATTTATCACCCAAATAACATTCTGTTTGTTCACAAAGGAGAGGATGATGACTTAGAGGCTGACGATGACGAGGCAGAGGAAGATAGCGATGCTGACAAGGGAGTACTGCTCTCCATTGATAACGAGGATGATGATGATGATGTTGATGACGACGAAGATGATGTGAGCGATTTGGAAGAAGAAAGCGACAGTGACAGTGGCCCTGACCTGGCCAGAGGCAAAGGCAACATTGAGACCAGCTCTGAAGAGGAAGATGATGATAATGATGTAGAGGAGGTGGATGACGTGCTTCGTCGTGAGGAGGAGGAGATTGAGCATGACTGGGGCGAGATGTGGAAGGATGCTCCACGCTCCGAGGAGGTTCTCAACACTCACCATTCACTTTCACACCGTTCACTTTAAAAATGTTTCACATCTTCAAAAGGGCCAATATGTTTAACGTTTAATGTTTCAGTTGCACATATTTCATTGTGAATTAAATTTAAGGATTACAGCTGGATTTCCATTTAGCCATTTTCCTTTAGCCTGGATTAAGAATGACCACGCGGCATCTGTTGAACTTTAAGGGTTTAATACAGCAAGGCCACATGACACTGGTCTTATATTGGTCTTCTAGTACACAGACATACAGGTCTGTGTACAGCAAACATGTCACGCTTTCTGTAGAGCAGCTGCAGCAGGGCTGTGTTGCACAGGCTGGGTCACGAGTTTTGGGTCATGGGTTTTAAGCCCTGTGTTTTGTGTGTGTGTGTGTGTGTGTGTGTGATCAGACAAGTCGGAGACTGGCAGTGTGTAATATAGACTGGGACCGGATCAAAGCTAAAGACCTGCTGGCTCTCTTCAGGTCCTTCAAACCCAAAGACGGAGCGGTGCTGTCTGTCAGGGTAACGTCCCCCTCGCCACCATTTCACGCTGTTATACAGCTGCTGCTGCCTGCATATCTGAACCCGTGTTATTGTGTGTGTGTGTGTGTGTGTGTGTGTGTGTGTGTGTGTGTGTGTTTCTCACAGATCTTCCCCTCTGAGTTTGGTAAGGAGCGGATGCAAGCAGAGCAGACTCAGGGTCCACTGGAACTCACCAGCCTCCCAGACGACCCTAACGCAGACACTGCGGAACAAAAGTACTGCGTACACACACACACACACACACACACACAGAGATGCACAATTTTCTAGTTATTCTTTATGAAGATTTTCCTTCCTCCATGGTGCAGAACTTATGCAGAACCTTCTTCTCACATTTGTTATCACCCAGTGAAGCTACTTAATTAGAGGGTTTGAAGTATGGTTGTTGTGTCTCGTTTACCACATTAACACCCCCTCCTTTAGTTTGGTTGCTATGGTACCATTTCCCAGTCCCAAGATCTCAGACAAATCTCCAGTAGGAACAGAGCTCAGTTGTGCAGTAGACACTTCATGGCTAATGACATTACAAGCATCACTTCAGCAGGAAGCACTCGGAACACGTTAAGGTGTTAATATTTACACGTTTACAGGTGCTAGTAACACCAAGGTCATGGGTTTGTTTCCCATGAAGCACCAGTACTGTCATACTGATAAATAAGTCTCTCTGGATGAGAGCGTCTTCTAAATCAGTACGCACCAGAGAAACACAAACAGAGCTTCGTTACCTGAGGGCAGTGGTTGATAAAGGAGCCAGCTTCGTTCATCACCCAACCGTCGTGTTTCAGACTCTACAGAGAGAAGGTGCGGGATTACCAGTTCAAACGCCTGCGCTACTACTACGCTGTGGTGGAGTGTGACTCCGTGGCTACGGCCGTCGGTATTTACAACGAATGCGACGGCTTCGAGTACGAGAGCAGCTGCTCCACGCTGGACCTGAGGTGAGACCCTTCAGGTGGATAGTGCCGCTAGGAAAACGCCAGCCTAACGCTAAGTGAATGGAAGCCAATGGTTATTGGTTAGCATAAAGCCAGCTGCCCTGCTGTCATGACTGGTGGCCCAGATTCTGTTCCGGATAATTAACTAATGGGTTGAATCAAGGTTGAATCAGATGAGCATGAGCAGAAAAGCCACCAAACTGTCCTGCACTCCCAAGACCAGATTGGTGATTTAGTCCTTTTGTTTACTAACAGTGAATCATAATGAATGGCAGTCAGGTAAACTAGCATAATGCTAGCTGTTCATTGTCAGCCCTCATTCATTATTAATGACAGCCATGGTTTTATTTTTGTAGTTAAAGTCCAGTCGGTGTTAGAACCATAGATGAATACGGTACATGGTGACAAAACGCTGTGGCTCCTCTGCTCTGAACACTGTTCCTGTTCCCATGGCGATCCCCGCCACGTGGACCCACGTTAATGCAGGTTCATCCCTGACGATGTCACGTTTGACGATGAACCCAGAGACGGAGCGACGGAGGTGGACCTCTCCACCTACCAACCCAAACTCTTCACCTCCGCCGCAACCACAACCGCCAAGGTACACCAGGCCCAAGCGTTACTGACGTCTCCAGAGTCTCTTCTACACACTGTACTGAACTGCTGCACTTTTAATGGAGTTTACTACAGTCATGGGGCAGTCATGGCCTGGCGGTTAGGGAATTGGACTTGTGACCGGAGGGTCGTGGGTTCGATTCCCAGACAGGCCATGACTGAGGTGTCCTTGAGCAAGGCACCTAACCCCAACTGCTCCCCGGGCGCCGGGCTAGGGCTGCCCACCGCTCTGGGCACGTGTGATCCACAGCCCCCTAGTAATCACTAGTGTGTGTGTGTGTTCTGACTGCACAGATGGGTTAAAAGCGGAGGACAAATTTCGATTGGGGTGTAAAAATCACAATTGACAAAATATGGCACTTTTTTTTTTTTTTTACAATGTAATAGATTAGTAGCTCACATCTGTATGTACTGCCTATGAAATTAATAATAGTGCAGTCTGTGAAAGCTTGAGAAGTTAGCTAGTTAATTTGCTCATTTATGTGGCTTTTTGCATAACGGTTGTGAGTCTCAGCACTGGGGGAGGGGCTTGCTCGTGTCCACAGAAGCCGCGGACGCCACGTGACAACTGTTCCTCTGGAGGACCTCATGCACGTTATTGTCTGTCTCCAGGTCGAGTTAACGTGGGACGAAACGGATCATGACCGCGCAACCACCCTCAGCAGGACGTTCAAAAAGGACGAACTGCTTGATATGGATTTCAAAGCCTACCTCGCCTCGTCCAGTGAGGATGAGGAGGAAGAGGAAGGAGGGCCTGAGGCTGAAAGTGAGTGGGTGAATGTCACAGCCGTCAACTAACAACTAACAACAAATGAGACATCTGCGGTTTTGTCCCTATAATGGTTAAGAAGATCTTAAAATCCTGAACGGCCATATATTTCATTTATTTGTAGTAAAGTTTGCACTCTGTATTGGCTGAGCTGATCTTGTTAACACAGCCCCGTTAGAGGTGGAGTTGCCGGTGGAGTGTTCCACGGAGGTGGAGGAGGAAAAGAAGAAGAGAGGGAAGAAAGGAAAGAAAGAGGAAGAGCAGATCGCTAAATACCGCGAGCTCCTGCAGAGCATCCGGGACAAGGACAGAAAAGAGAAGGATAAGGACATGGAGATGGAGGTCACGTGGGTGCCAGGTACCATCGCCACCATCACGCCACGCAGAGCTCATACCAGAACATACTAAACACACGGCTCACACCGGAACATACTAAACACACGGCTCGCACCGGAACATACTAAACGCACGGCTCGCACCGGAACATACTAAACGCACGGCTCGCACCGGAACATACTAAACGCACGGCTCGCACCGGAACATACTAAACGCACGGCTCGCACCGGGACATACTAAACGCACGGCTCGCACCGGGACATACTAAACGCACGGCTCGCACCGGAACATACTAAACGCACGGCTCGCACCGGAACATACTAAACGCACGGCTCGCACCGGGACATACTAAACGCACGGCTCGCACCGGGACATACTAAACGCACGGCTCGCACCGGGACATACTAAACGCACGGCTCGCACCGGGACATACTAAACGCACGGCTCGCACCGGGACATACTAAACGCACGGCTCGCACCGGGACATACTAAATACCGAATTCATGCCAGAACATTTCTAGATATTGTTCATACTAAAGCAGATCTAGAATTCTAGTGTCTGGATTCCTTCTGTAATCCTGTTTTGTGTCTGATCATGCTGGATAATTGAAGGTGTGAAACAGGTGTTGGGAAGTAAAAAGAAAGCTTTAATATTTTGATCTCCTAGCGAGATTCTGCCTCAGAGTCAAGAGCTCCATCAGCGTACGCGTTTAGCACTGTGGTTACTGGTCTTGGGCTCACTGAGGTCAGTGATGTCTGAGAGTGAGAATGACCGTCACATTACCACATAACAGTCACTGATTAGTCTCTGACACATTCGGAAGTGTGGATCAGCTCCCGCGTTTCTGTGTTTGACGTCATTTCACGTCATGTTGAATGTGAATGTGTTTCGGCTAACTTTGGGCACGTCTTTGTGTAAATTGTTCCAGAAGGTCAACCCTCTGTAAGTGTTTATTGATACCTGTGTTTGTTTTGTTGTTGTTTAGGGTTGAAGGAGACCACAGAGAAGCTGGTGAAGAAGAAACTAGAAGGCAGAGATAAACCAACTCCGTGGGAGGAGTTTCTGGAAAAGAAAAAAGAAAAGAAGAAAGTGAAGAGGCAAGGAAAGAAGGTAGATGCAGTATCCATGTACAGACGTCTATAGGAACACACATATACACTGTTACTATACACACTACAGATGTCCATAAGAACACACATTATACAGTTATTATACGTTTTTCTCTCTCTGTCTGTCTGTCTGGTCTGTCCTAGGAATCACAGGGTGATGCTGCTATTAGTGATGATGAACTTCCTCCTGGTGTCGACCTCAATGACCCCTTCTTCTCTGAAGACCAGGATGGCTCTACTGGTGAGTCCTAACTTTCTAACATTGTGTCTTATTCTCTAGCTGTCCTTGATTTCTCCCACTCATCACTCAGTATGCTTAATAACTGCATTAAATACGTATTTTCTTGATTTTCGTCCGCATTTTGTTGGATGTTGTGTACAGGAAAATCCAAGAGAAACAAAAAGAAGAGTAAAAAAGGGGAGGAGCAAAGGTCACCGGAAGAGGAGGCGGAGTTAGAGAGACAGAAGGTAAGCCTGTGATCACTGAAATGTCAGCCATGTTCATTTTATGTCTGTGTTCTTATCTCTATTTGTAGTAGTCCACTGAGTGTGTTGGTTTTATTTGTAAATGCATCTTCTCTCAGACATTATCAGAAGCTCAAAGTTCACATAGCGCGGTTAAATCCAGAAAGTGTGTGTGTGTGTGTTTGGACAGGCTGAGATGGCTCTCCTGATGGAGGATGATGAAGATGAAGGCCACAGGCATTTTAACTATGATAAGATCGTGGAGCAACAGAACCTGAGCAAGAAGAAGAGGAAGAAGCTTTTGAAAAGCAACACACCGCTGGAAGAAGACAACTTCCAGGTCAGAGGTCAACCTCACCATCCCTCATGGCTAACATCCCTTCACAAGTCCCCCAATCATTCCTCAGCACCGCTTTCCAGCCACAGTCATGAGTTTAATGTGGCACATGAGGAAATAATCAAAAAAATCTGTCCTCTTTAAGAAATACATTGCTTTATCTGTCTATTTGTTTCTTTCACAAATGTTCCACTTAAATTTTTGAAGAACTTAATAACTGACATGGAAAACGAAGCATTACTGACCACAGTCGTGTTCATTACTGACCACAGTCGTGTTCATGCACCGGTAGAATTTTTACCCAGTCCCAAACCTACAAGCCTCAACGGGTCGCTAGTTCTAGCCAAATCCCACATGTGGATACGTACATATATGTAGGAAATGTATGGGACATTCTTGGGGACAGTATTCACACACATATCTCAATAGTAACTGAGGTAATAATCTACTAATCTACTGGTAGTAATCTACTAATCTACTGGTAGTATTCTACTAATCTACTGGTAGTAATCTACTAATCTACTGGTAGTATTCTACTAATCTACTGGTAGTAATCTACTAATGAAGGCTCCCTGTCTGTGTCCAACAGGTGGATGTGCAGGACTCGCGTTTCCAGGCCATGTTCACGTCCCACCTGTATAACCTGGACCCCTCAGACCCGGCCTACAAGAAGACCAAAGCCACCCAGAACTTCCTGGAGGAGAAGCAGAGACGCAGAGTTGAGCAGCAGCGCGGCCAGCAGGAGGCGCCACAGAGCCAGCTGGCCCTGGTGGATGGCGGGAAGAGCGCAGGTGAAGGGGAGGCGGCCAGTGTGGCCACGCCCACGTCCCCGAAGAAAGCCATGGACACCGATCTGACCACGCTCATCAAGTCTATAAGGAACAAGACAGAGCAGTTCCAGGCCCGGAAGAAACAGAAGACGAAGTAGAAGCGTGAGAGGAAGAAGGTGTTAGACGTACGTGTGTGGTCAGAACCAAAACTCGTTGCCTGACATTGGATTAAAACGTCTCGTTTCCATAGTGACAGTCTTGTTCTGCTCTTAGGAGCTCATCTTCATTATACCTGACGTTTGTTTTTTTTTTATTTGTACAAATCCTTTTGTAAAGAAACTTGTCAGCTTGAACTTTTATCTTTCAGAAAGCCTGATATGAAACATTAAAAAAAACAAACTTAAACTTTGTCGACTTTTAACAGAATGAGCCATACTCGTGACTGGTGCAGAGGCTGGAGGAAAATGCTTTATTTGTTACGTTAAAACTGATGACACATTCAACAGTCTCGGTGGCACTTAACACCACAGAATACCACAGGCACATAAGCGATAGACACACATACACACACTTTTTTAAAATAGATTTAATTTCAAAAGTTGGCACACGTTATGATTGTAGACCCAGTCCAGAAAGTAACCCCTGATTGTGGACCTCCGTTCCTTGGACTTTGTAATCAAACAAAGCACTTTAATATGTAATTAAAGTGTTTGTCACTCACTGTAATTTGCGTTGGTGAACCAAACTGGGGGCATATTTCAGTGGTAAGTAGATCAGCTGAACCCCCCTCCCCACTGGATTTACACACAAGACAAGGGGCAGCTGAGGTGGCCATTAACAACCCCAATAAATCATTTTGTTAATGTTAGATTGAAGGGGGGACATTTATGGATGGTTTGGATCTAGGGCGGAAACTGTAAGTAGTTCTTATTAAGGCCTTTTAATGTAAAGTAGTAATTATAAGGTCTATATTACATGTATATACCTGCATCAACAATGCTAGAATGTGCTTTTCCTATGTAAGCTTTAAACCCAACACAGAGGTCAGTGGCTGGGGTTTGTTTTGGACTGGGTCCCAGTTACTAATCTCTTTCATTGCAAACAATGTCAAAATGTGCAATAAGTCGAAATTCCCATGAAAAACTGGGTGAAGCACCAGGACACTCTGGTTTTGCGTCAGCAGCTGGTGTGATCAGCGCGGCCTCGAGACGACGCCATATGGAGGCTGGCAAGCCTTCCTCTTATTCAAGTTGAGAACCACAGACCTAAAACATCTGAACTGTGGATAGTAAAATGTTTGCTTAGCCACAATGGCCCTTTGAGAAGGATTTAGTCAGACCACAGAAAGAGGGGGAAACTTGATTTGTTGCTTGGTTACATGTGATTGTTTACAGTGTACATTTTCCAACAGATCACCTCACTAACATATTTAGTATAAAAAGATCAAGTATTAAATTCAAAATAAGCACTTTAATTCTTACATATATAGTATATGCAAATGTGTACAAATAGCTGGCAACTGTTTCTTAGGATAGCAGTAGCCTAGTTGCAGCTAGATAAAACTTATGAAGTTTGTTTGTTTCTGTAGTGATTAGGCTGATCTGTTTTATTTGTTGTTGTAGGTGGCGGTGCTATTTGAACATGGTGTTTGAACTGGAAGCAGCCTCCTATTGGTGCAGAGGTAGAATTAAGTTTCCAATCCAAACTGGCACAAGGCAGGACTTGCTGCTAATGGGCAAGGTTCAGAGCAGTCCACCAATCAGAGTATCCTTGCTCAGTGTCCACCAATCAGACTAGCTTTGCTTAGTGTCCACCAATCAGACTCCGCTCAAATGAAACTATGAAATCCAGATGTTTTGGAATGGACATTATATTCTAAAAGAACTTCATTATGGACTATGGGGTGTTAATACTGACACACAATGAAAACACTGATGTTAAACCTACTGTAGGTATAAAAAAAAACCTTTTTAGATAACTCAGTGTTTATGGAGGATTTGAGAAAGTTTGTGCTGTAGTGAAAACAGGTGGAGCCTTTAATATTAAATGGTGTCTACCTTCTTTCCGCTGAGAATAGAGTAGGACAGGTGTAAACAAATTCAAACCAAAGACCCACGAAACTAGAATTCAGTGACTCTGTGAGGATTTCTAGTAAATTCTAGAAATTTTAGTAAATGCTAGAATTTGGCAAAACTAGCCGTGATTAATCCATGTCGTATCTCAGGCCTTCTGCCATTGATATTACTGGATGTGGATAGTAGTGTTGAGAAAATCTATTTTGAAATAGTACTTACAGCAAGAAGTACTTAAAAGACTGACACTGGTTTTGAGATAACCATGAAAACTAACAATGACATTTATTTGCACAGGCTTTGCTGTCCTCTAGGAGAACATTCAGTTGGCCTCCCACCCCTGCACCGAAAGCTGCGTGGTTCGCTCCGCTCTCTCGTTCTCAGGCGTAGAATATGAGTTCGGGTATCTGACCTCCCTGCACCCCCGTGCCGTTGGTGCTGTCCGAGGAGCACTGAAACTGGAAGGTGACCTTGCCGCACTGCACCTCCGTCATGCCCTCCTGGCCAAAGTAGCTGAGCTCGTTCCCGTCCAGCACCACGCTGGCCGTGTAGAACGTATCGGGCTCCACCTGCACGGGGTAGTCGAAGAACACGGGGAACGTGTTGCTGGAGCCGTCGGAGAAGTACTTGATGACGGCGACGCCCAGCGCTGCGCCCTGCCGCTTCAGCTCGATCTTGGCCTGGTACTCGGCCGAGCCGCAGCTGGAGCCGTACAGGCCGAAGCCGGCCACGAAGACGCGCTTGTCCACGGCGAACTGGATGCTGTCGCAGCGGCCGCGGTAGCGCCACTGGTTGCTGCGGTAGGCGCAGGACTGAAAGCGGTGGCAGCGTTGGGGCGCGAGACCCTTCCGCGGCCGCGAGGCGAAGGGTAGCTCGGGTTTGCGCGCGGCCGTGTGCCACAGGAAGACGTCGTTGGTCTCGGCCAGCGTCAGCACGCCCGTCTGCGCCACGCCGTTGGCGAAGTCGTCCAGCGACATGGCGGGCACGCGGATCAGGTATATGGCCTTTCCCAGCGCCAGGCGCTTGTTCTCCACGGTGGGCCGCAGCTCGCGCCGCTGGCACTCGGCCTCCGCCCACGCCAGCGCCGCCTCGAACACCACCGCCTCCTTGGCGTTGAGAGTCTCGCGCAGCAGGATGCTCTCCAGGGTGAGGGCGTCGATGTCGCAGAAGCCCTCGGAGCGCAGGGCCAGCTCGGCCTGGGCGTCTATCACCTCCCAGCAACGCTGCGTGAGCTCGGGCTCCTCGAACAGGCAGCTCTGCGAGAGCAGCACGCAAGCGTTGCGGGCGCTCAGGCTCGTCTCCAGGAAGGTGACGCAGGCCCGCGCCAGGTGCGGGACGATGTACTTCTTGGCAGCGTAGAGCGTGGCCAGCACCGTGTCCGCACACAGGTCGATCTCGTCGCAGTAGATGTACCTTGGGGCAGGAGACGGAAACAATTACGTCCTCCGTTAGCACTGGATTCTTCGTTACTTCTGTTTGATAGTTAAATAAATGTCAAACTTCGAGGCGGGGGGAAATCCCGGAGTGGCATCTGGACCGGTTCCTCTACCGGCCCACAAGAACGGATCTGCTAGTGGTTCCACACTTACTTGAGCATGGCCAGGAAGGAGGGTGGTTCCACATCGGGGATGCGGATCTCGTCATTGTCCTCCGCCAGCTCCCCGTAGAACATGGCATGGAACACGGAACTGCCCACAGCTAGAACATACTAGAACACAGAATGCAAAAGAACACAGAATGAGAAATAGATCGTTCTAGAAGACAGAATGAGAAACAGCATTCTAGAAGACAGAATGAGGAACAGAACATACTAGAACACAGAATGTAAAAGACCACAGAATGAGAAATAGATCGTTCTAGAACACAGAATGTAAAAGACCACAGAATGAGAAATAGAACGTTCTAGAATACAGAATGAGAAACAGCATTCTAGAAGACAGAATGAGGAACAGAACATACTAGAACACAGAAAGAGAGAACATGTTTGTTCCTGTCTATGGTTTTTTGCCATTCTCTTGAGGATAGATAAGAGTCATTACAACCAGACTGTGCCATATCCCAATAAACACAATCAGACACGAGCAAAGCGGAAAACTAATTTTGGCTCAGCGCTCCTGATTCATGAGACACTTTCGGTGTAATAAGAGAAGAATGCAAATTCATCCAAGACAGCTTGGCTCAGGTGCTGGATAAAACCAGGGCTAGCGGAGACCCTCACATGGCCTCCAGCATCCTCTCACTACTGCGTGCTGAAAAGCAGAAACACTAGTTCAACACACTCCTGATCTTCACGGCTGTGCAGTGTAATTGTGGAATTGGAGTTGAGGGTTAAATGCTGCTTTGCTCAGTTGCCACGGTAACAGTGTTCCATTCTCTCACCTTATGCCCCGGAACTCTCTGTGTTGCCCCCGGAGGTCCGACCACAAAGTGCACGTCCGCCATCAGCTCATTGTTAAACATGACCGCGTTTCTGGAGACACACACACACACACACACACACACACACACACACACACACACACACACACACACACACACCAGCTCATTGTTAACCATGACCGCGTTTCTGGAGACACACACACAAATGGTGCTTTCATGCCCAGCATGCTTCACCCCCCCAGAGTCTCACACACAATGGTACAGTCCCACACTCTGCTGGCTCTGTTCCTGTGTGTGGGGTCTGGCTGGACTGCTATGGGTGAAAATCAAAGCTGAACTCGACACACAAATCTCTGCGAGTGGGACACTGCGGGCGTGATTCCTAACAATGCCTCGCTCATGTGTTGCCGTGAGATGCTGTGCTCAACACACCCCACTCCCAGTGTCAGTCTCAGCAATGCTGTCCAATCACGGGGCTCCAGGTGCAGTAGGTTGGTCCTGTAAGCTCTAAAGTGTGAGACTGCACAACTCTGTATTCCATCTGTGAATGCTAAATAAGGCAGTTCATGTATGCAGATTAAGTAGAACTAAATCTCGAGTCATCTATATACTAAATAAAAACCCAAAAAACCCTCATAAACAAGGCTTAAATGAGTTGCTAGACTATTTGCTGCCTCTTATATTAAGGGACACCCCTGTCTTGAGTGAGCAAGCTGACTAACTAGGTTTTGTGTCACACAGACAACAGTGACTGACCACAGATTAAATGCAAAACCAGTTTACAGATTCATTACACAGGACGTTATGCTGCAGTGTGACCCAGGAGAGCGAGCGCCTGGCCCCCACCTCTCTCTTATGGTGGGGTAGAGGCCCTGCCAGTTGCAGCACTGAACACTGGCGTTGTTGTTGCTGTTGTTATGTCGCTGGTACTGCTGCAGGGTGGTCGCGGTGTCGGACGCGCGCGGCGCGTTCTTGGCAGGATACAACTCCGCTGCCATTTTCCCGCACCTGCCGGTCCACTCAGGCCGCGCGCATGGCCTGGCTGCCTAGCAACAGCGCTTAGTAACGCACACTCACCTGAAAGAGATACACGACAATAATGTGGAAATTGCCAAGTTAAATAGCATTTACAGTAAAACATTTACAGTGGAGATGTACTTTAAAAATGGGTAACTGCAGTGAATTACCACACTTATAAACCAAACAAGTTACCAAACACTTTGTGCATAAACCAACTAGTTTAATGCAGCAATCGTCAGTTTAACGCCCGGTTACAACAGGCAAACATCAACCGTACTTCAACTACTTCAACAAATTTACTTCAACTAGGTCCGTATAAAGTAGTTAATATAACGTTACACCCCTTAACAATAAAAACAACTTGGCTAACGTTAGCTACTTTGTAAGACAGCAATACAAAGTTACCATTAGCTAGCCAGCTACATCCTTGCACAAATTACGTTAGTTATGTGGAAGCTACCTAAGGTGAGTTTTCTGTGTACACATTTAATAACCGGGTAGATAGCCAGAGGAAAATTACCTACCAAGTTTCTAGCCACAACAGGAAATAAATGTAGCTAGTTTGCTAGCAAGCTATACCGCTAGCTAGCCATTTATCTCATGTTTTTACATTCTGACGACGGTAGTAAAATATGTAGGATTTTATAACACAAACACAAAGACTTACCAAAATATCACATGCACAAAACCAGGTATTCATCCAATTCAGTTTGATTGTCACAGGAAGCTGCTAGCTAGCTACCCTAGCAAGCTAAACTAGCTAGATGGCTAGGTTAGTAAACAAGACACAACTAAATCAAATGTACAATTTAAATATCGTTGTGCAGTTGCTCTAATACTCTGACAAACAGCACTGTTTGCCAGGATATAACATTAGAAAATACCCTTGAAGAATTTAGAAAAGTTTAATGCACAACTAAAGTCTGAAGACATCCATCTTCCTTTAGTGAGAATGCCAAAACATCTGGCCGTCTGAAAGGTCCTTCAAGCATCGCTTTGTTTGGGAGCCCTCTTGAAAACGGTCTCGGCGAAAACAGGACAAATCGGGTTAGAAATCTCCTCGTTTTTGTTCGAAACAATTAACAGAATTTTTTGAATGCATACGTCACGAAATATTGTTTTGTTCATTCAATCAAACGTTAAATCATACGTCAACAAACACGTGCATGCCGACGCGCGTGTGGCCACTAGAGGGCAGCAGAGGGACTGTATTCGCGTTGATCTTTTAGTCTATTGCAGTGGCACGTTAAAACGAGCCGGTCCATAGATACCCATGCTTGGGAATTACGATATTTTTGTGCGAACGTTAAATCTTTTTATTGGCTAGCGGAATATTAAAAGTGAAATTATGTATAATGGTTATGCGTATAAGTCCTGAGATGCATGTGCGCGCACTGAACACTTGCAGAGGGCTGCAGGTCTCTCACGGTTGATGGCCAAAGGTATCCCGTGATTTTCCAGGTGAGGTGTACCACGACTCCCACACGATGCTCCTTTCTCCCTCTCCACCTCCCACTTGAACACACACAAATACGTTTGGTAAAATAAAACAGCGTGGGATATGGACGTGCTTTGTGGTTCTTGACGCTAAACCTTTCACTAACCAAACATCCTAAGCTTTCGGCAAAACCCGGTTCGACTGCATGCTGTTGAGGTCACCATTTGAAATGTAACGACCGTGAAAATCTCATTTATGTCTGCCAAAACAACAACAACCGGTCATTTTCTCTCCCCGTAACGTTCTCGACCTGAACTTTGACCGCGAAATCAGCACGCGCATAGTTTTACGAAAAAATGTTTTACGCAAACGCACGTGTTGCTCCGTTACGTGGGCCAGCATCAAAGTTACGTAATGATGTAATAATTACAGTGGGCACAGGAGCCAGCAGAGCGCGAGGTCATGAACTGATTAAAGAGCGAGGGAAGTAGAGAGGAAGGCTGGTGGAAAGGGACCGTAAATAGGCAGCACTTTGTATCGTCTCCGTGCTGATTTCAGTCTAGGGTTAAATAAGTCCTTCCACGGTCTGCTCCCTGCCATTTGAATGGCCGCTTAAGGGTTATTTTGGCCAGGAAATGACCATTATCTACCCGTCAGCTGTTCTTCTGAATCACTTGGTCATAAAAGTAAAGCGACTAGGCCAGATGTATAGAGGACGTTTGTACCTGTTAAAGTGGTTCGCCGTTTACAGCTCCCCCCCATGTCTCCTACAAACAAGAACACGAGACTTGATTCATAGTGAATCAGTCAAGAATCACAGTCAAGTCATCTTGAATCAAACGTGACCGTCAGAGTTTGAGCTGAGTAAGAAATAAAAATTAAATGTTTACTGCTTGTTAAGAAATTGCACAAGACGACGAATTTCAAATATGCGGCTGCCAAGTTTATCTCGTCATTTTAACTATTCAATTATATACCAATGATTTTTAGAACATTTATCTACATTTTATCATCGTTTTGAATCCCGAGGTACCATCAACTTTACACTTGTCTTTTAACTTCCAGAATTACACAGAATTCTAGAACTGCCCCCTCCCCCCACACACAAACAAACAAAAAAAGCCACAACTATTTAAAGGAACAGGAATAAAGTTAAACTCTTAAACATTTCCCAGTAGGCGTCTCAGCATGTTTTCTAGTCTTGCTCAGTCATGTTTTGAACCAGATCGTTGATCCAGTCGGATGCCCAAGCTGTTACTTTCTTCTGTTTTTCTGTGGTCCTGGGTAATGTGATTTATTAAGTGTATTGTGGGATGTTGGAGTCTCACACCATGAGACCGACAAGGTCCTCCTGGTCAGAACTGTTTTAGGGCCAGGCTTTGTCCCGAGGTTCCTTCCTCCTGCCTATCAGCTGCTTTTCCTACCAACTGTTTCCAGAACAGCTTCCCAAGTTAAAAACATATTACATCAAATTATGTGAACAAGAACTCAGGAAAAAACCCCTTATCTATTTAAAAGTATAGGAGGAAGAGATTACTGGTATGGGACAGAGATTACCGTAATTTGTCACTATTGGTTTCCAGGGTTGCCAACTCTCACGCATTGGGCGTGAGACACACGCATTTGACCGTCTTCACACGCTCTCACGCCACACTTCCGATTTCTCACAGAAATCTAGTTTATTTACCTCTGATCCATATCTATGATTCAATGAGTTACTAGTTCACTCTGGCGCCGACCAGATATAATACTTATATATAATACTTAGTTTGTGTCCATTTTACACCGCCCCGGTAACAATTTACGTTCGCCAACCCCCCCGTCAACAACTTACGTTCGCCACCCACCCCCCGTCAACAATTTACACTCGCCACCCCCTCCAGGTTCAAATCTCACTCCAAGCGATCTTGAAAAGTTGGCAACCCTGGGTTTCACAAACATGCAAGACTGCAGTAGATGTTTCCAATACAGAGAGAGGCCTGGGGTGTGGTACGAGTAGGGGCCTGGGGTGTGGTACGAGTAGGGGCCTGGGGTGTGGTACGAGTAGGGGCCTTGAGTATGGTACGAGCAGGGGCCTTGAGTGCGGTACGAGCAGGGGCCTTGAGTGCGGTACGAGTAGGGGCCTGGGGTGTGGTACGTGCAGTGATGTCAGTAACGCATTACTCTAATTGTATCACAGTAGCGAGTAATATAATGAGTTACTATTTCCAGTCCAGTAATCAGATTAAAGTTAATTTTCCAAGTAACTGCGTTACTATTTTTAATTTTCTTTAGTAAAAATATATATTTTTTCTTTCTTCTTGATTCAGTTATACTTTTGTGTCTAACCTTAGCGCTCGACTTCGCACGCTGCGTGTGAACCTGTGAGAGCGGCGAACGCATTTTACACGTCATTCTTTGCAGTGTAAAGAAACACCCCTCACAAACAGGGGAAGGAATTTTAATGTTGTACTGTGTTCCAGGTTTGAAAAGTGCTGGAATTTTAAAATGCTTGTTTTTGTAATTGCAATTGTATTTAGTTTCACAACAAATGGCTGTCTGACTGAATAGTTCACTTGTATTACGTTTACAAATACATTTACAAATTATACCGCGCAGCGACACAAACGAATTGTCAGGAGATACATTGTTACTGTTAAAAATGCACTTAAAATAAAGTGAGTATTGGAAAAACTAATTTTGCTGCTGAATGTAACTACTAAAGTTACTTGTAATCTAACATAGTTACTTTTAAAATCAAGTAAACAGTAATGTAACTACGTTACTTTTAAAATGAGTAATCAGTAATTGGATTACTTTGGGTGCGGTACGGGTAGGGGCCTTGGGTCTGATACAGGTAGGACCCTTGAGTGTGAATGAGTAGGGCCAGATAGCGGTGGAATACACTAGCTGATGAGTTGAATATGATGTACTGTATAGTGCCATTTGTACTAGTGGAGTAGAGCAGTGATTCTCAACTGGTGGGTCGCGACCCAAAAATGGGTCGCGGACACGTTCTTGGTGGGTCGCGGACAGCTTGTTAAAAAAAAAAAAGTATACTCTTCAGATTTTGTACTTCAGAGGCACATAGCACAACTCCAGACTGCGACTAAAATGGTCGCAATCGCGACCATAAATGAGTAATAAAATTATTTCACTCGCCAGTGGCGACAGGTGATACAAGAGCATTATATTTTATGGGTTAAGACTTTTTGTCATTGGAAAAATATCCACAATTTTCTTTTGAGGTTGTATTTTAAAAGTTAACCGATATGCTGTAGTTCCCACTCTCATGTTCGCTCTGCCCATTAACAAAAGCGGGAATCACCAGCATGACTCGCAAAGCAGCGGAGCCGAGCTGAAACTTTAGCACTAAGCGTTAGCTTGTTGAAAATAGCGAAGCCAAAAATATTGGATTTTTTCACACAGTCTACATTTCTGTCGGACCATAAGAGGACACACTCCTTTATAACTGTACATAGTTTTAAGTTCATTTTAATGGGATCAAATGTCACTCATATACATACTATGAAACTTGGTCAAGTTCGTTTCACGTTCGCATATTCGGAATTCTTTCTTCAATACCTTTAAGTTAAAAGTACCAAAATATGCAAATTCTTATTTCTGGCACCCAAGACAAACATCTATAACTTTGTTTACATCAGGAATATATGTATTTTAAAACATGTTATTTTAAATATACTCCTGTCACCGCTGCAACGTCTAAGGCACCGTCTACAAATTACCTTAACACGGAAGCAAGTGGAGGTCGTAAAGGCCCCAGAGCACTGCGCACTCAGTTTTTTGCAATAATTTCAATAGCTTTTAAACGGTCCATCTAAGACCACCAAAGAAGTTGGATTACATAAAGTTAATCTTTAATAACAACCTACAACTAAAAGATGGGTATTTATACCTTGCACCAGTGTGTGGTGGTCAGTTTTTGTCAAATATTTCAATAGCTTTTAAATGGGCCATCATAATTCCACAAAACAAGGTTGTTGATTAGGATGCACTTAACTATAACTTGTTTTATGCTCTTATGATGGACATTTTAAAAGCTATTTAAACATTTGACAAAATGTGCACTTAATATTTATACAACTTGTTTTTATCTTATGAAGAATCGTTTAAAATTATTTAAATCTTTGCAGGAAAAAAAGAGTGTGCAGTGCTCCGGGGCCTTTACGACCACCACTTTTGTCCATGTTAAGGTCATTTGTAGATGCTAATAGTAGTACATTTAAAACATGTCTAATTCCGAATACGCGAACATGAAACCAACTTAACCACAGTTACAAGGAAGAGAAAACATCAGTCATGTTGGACGACAGAGATCCTAAATAACAGCTGACCTGATGTGAGTGCTTATTAGTTTATATTATGGCACCTAGAAAAAGTTATTGGCGCCTGATTTTTTCCTTTTAGGACCTACTGGCTCCTTGAGTAATTTTAGTATGTAGCCCAGCATGAGAACCATCTTGTTGCCATGGTAACCACCAATTGTTTACCCTTTTAATTTGTTATAACATTTGTACTGTATAAAACTGGGTCGCGACTTAATGACAATGAGAAAAAGTGGGTCCCGGGCTGAGACCACTTGAGAACCCCTGGAGTAGAGGACAGCCCCAGATGCACAGGGCCTGGTCTCTAGAGCTGGGAGTGGGGACTGCAGGTGTGCAGGGCGTGTTTGACCCCAGAGCTGCTGAAAACTCCTTTGGTTCATACGGAAGTGAGACTGGGTGGCGGTAGGGCAGAACACACAGTACAATCAGCAGAGGACAATTAGTTGAATAATTGAATAATAACACCAATATCTGCTTTGTGGGACATTAGTGTTAACATTAGTGTTGGGTCACCAGTGAAAGTCTATTTAGCTTCAGGGCTACCCGTAATCTGGGAGACTATCCCCCTGAGTGTTATTAATCACATGGTATGTTACATGTTGGAGTGGAAGGGAATGTGTGGGTATTTAGCCCCTCACTGACTGGAGCACTGTCACCTCAACAGGAGGTTTTAGCTCTGTACGTCTGTCTCTCTTTCTCCCTCTACACTTTCAATCACTGATTCGCCAAAGTCAATTAGAAGTCTATTACAATCAAAGGGTGTTTAGTGGCATAAAAGATGAATTAGGCGTACTAAGCCCACGTCCCTGGAGAGACTCCTCACTTTAAGTGACAGGCAGTATTCATGCATCATAATGGTCGCAACCATGGGAACCGTTGTGGCTTTGAGGGAACACATGGTGAAGTAATAGAGGCCCTATATTCATGGGATGGGGAGGGTTCAACCCACTGCATTGTGTGTGTGTGTGTGTGTGTGTGTGTGTGTATGAGGGGTTTTGTAGATGGGGAGTGGCAGTTTCAGTTGTCTTTAGAGAGGGAATTATTGTAATGTTTCTTTAAAGGCTCGGACGTGATGTTCTTTTAAAGAGGTAGTCAGTGTTCATTTGGATGGACTGAGAATGACAGACGGTTGGGCGGTAGGGCCCAGGTGCATCGTGGGATATGGACACTCCCCCCATGCCCAGCAGAGTTCCAGGATCACTTCACTCTGTAGACCCTGCAGGATCAGGGTCTGTATGGATGCTGTTGGCAGCAAAAGTTAATAAGGAGTGTGGCGACAGACCATCTTTTCACTTTCATTCACATTCATGCATGGCCTTTTCTCTCTCTCTCTTTCTCTCCTCCTCACTCTCTCTGTCTATTCAGTCTTTCTCTTTTCTTTCTCATTCCTCATCCTTTTCTCGTTGACCCATTCACGCTTTCAGTGCACCATGTTCACAACTCATGAATACCCAATAAAGAGCCCGTTATTCTACGCTAAATTTGCTCAGAAGAAAAGATGCTTGCAAAATAGTTCTTCCTCCACTCCAAACTTTCTTTCTCCCTGCACCATGGCCATCTGTGCCCCCATCCTCTCCCTCTCCCTCTCTCCCTTCTCCATCTCTCTCTCTCTCTCTCTCCCTCTTTCCTCTGCTCGTATGAATAGGATAATTGAGTGCTGAATACATTTCGAGTCCTTCAGAATAGCCACGGCGTGCATGAGCTCCTCATGCATCTGGCCCCGCCCGTCTGCTGATCCGCCTGCTGTATCCCTGACCCCTCTGCCCACTGCCCAGTGTATTTTATGCACAGTCAATTAAACTGATATTATCCCATTCACGGACGGGAAGCCTCCCCCCCCCCTCCTTGCCCACACACCCCGGCTACGGATCAACCTGCGGTGACCGTGCGGCGTGACAGGGGCTGGGGGCCGCCGCACAATGGAGGCGGATGGGGATATTGTATCGGCCTCTCCAAGCGCACCGGCGCTCCATTGAGCCGAGAGAAAGCCCCCCTGCTCGGGGTGCACGAGGACCAGCTGTTGGTAAGCTGTCCTGACCCTGCTCCTCTCCCCCAGGCCTCTATTGTTTGAGCCCCGCGGTCTTCACCTCACGTTAACCCGCTTCTCCACACCCGATTCAAACAGCCACTATGGTCCGTGCGCCGGGACTTCCACGGACGGCCGGGTGTGGAAAGGCGCGGCTGTGCGCCATGCACCAGCATTGGTGCGGGGTGCCGCTCGAGCTTTGCGAACTCGTTATAATTGCATTAGCACATTTGAAAGGGAATGCGAGTACCTCCAGTTACAGGGTAAAGACGGGTCAGGGCACGCAGGTCACCGGAGACAACACCAGTTCTCAGGGGCTGAACCGCACGGGTTACACTGACACCTCTGCTGCTGTTGTTTTCGTTTGGGTTTTTGAAGTTGCTTTGCAAGTCTGGTGAAAGCACCCGTTGGCGTAGCATGCAGGGAATGGTGAAAGAAGGTGCCCTCAACAGGTTCCTGAAGTGGTGTCCCTCACAAAGGATGTGGCTTCAAGGGGCCCTCAGTGTTGGAGGGGTTGGCTTGCGATCAAGTAGTTGCTATGTGATGTGGAAGGATAAGAGCGATGGTGTGGTGGATACCATGTGATTCTGTACCCTGAACCTGTGGTGTCCATGTTGTTTTTTGAAGGGTGCCAGATTGAATCATATCACGATACCAGAAAGCCTTTCACTACGTCCTAAAACATCACTCAAAAATGATTAAAAATAGTATTCAGGTTAAAAAAAGGCAAACATAATAACTCTATCTCTCTGGAAATCTCTGGTTCTCAATATCACATTGTATTTTTTGCAGGGGTGGAAAGTAACTAATTACATTTACTCACATTACTGTAATTGAGTACTTTTTATGAGTAATTTGTAATTTTCTGAGTAGTTTTTGAAATATGTAATTTTTACTTTTACTTGAGTACATTTTGACCCAAGTAGTTTTACTTCACTACATTTGAACACCCTCACATTACTGAGTAAAAAAATATTGATGGTGAAATTTAAATGCGGGCAGAAATTTAAACTTCTGAGTCCCAGAACTGAAGGCCAATTGCGTGGCCTTGCCTTGCGCGTGCCCTTTCCATTGTCTCATAATCAAGTCGTAATCTGGTGCACCTTTTTTTCCAAAAGGATGAGACTATTCTATCTTTAAATCTTCTATCTATCAGGTTCTGTGGGATCCTGTGGACATATTATTGTGAAAAGTGGAATCCTGTGGGCACTGTATTTTGAATAGTTGGATCCTGTGAGCGTTTTAAATAGTGGAATCCTGTGCGCATTTTGTTTTATTTTGAGATGTGGGTTCCTGTGGTCATTTTATATTTTATTTTGAGTTGTGGCAACCTGTGGGAATTTTATTGTGAATAGTGGGATCCGGTGGGCACTGTATTTTGAATAGTTGGATCCTGTGAGCACTTACTTTTAAATTGTGGGATCCTATGAGCATTTTTAAATTTTTTATGTGGGATCCTGTGGGCATTTTATTGTGAGTAGGGGAATCCTGTAGCATTTTAGTTTGATTTGTGGCATCTTGTGGGCACTTAATTTTGTGTGCATTTTGTTTTTTGAATAATTTGTAATTTAAATTTCTTTATTCTTATCATAGTGTTGTCCGTTGGACAATAGGACTGAAAATTGTTTGCACTTTATGGTACAGGTTGTGACTGTCCTTGTGCTGTGAGGAAGTATGTTCCTGAGCCCAGCTGATCTTTTTGCAAGTGTGTGTGACGGGCAGGGTGAGCAACTCAAAAAGGAAGCGATCACGCCAAGTCTCAGGGAAAGAGGATGGTTTAATAGAAAGTGTGCAAACCAAAAACCCGTGCATTGTTCCAAATGAAGGAAATAATAACCAGCAGTCAACTGGTACAAAGACAAGACGTATATAGACGAACAAACGACCCTCAGGTGAGACGGATCACGGGTCCCGCCCACCTGAGGGACGAACATCACGTGACCAAAAACAGGACCGCTGCCGCTGTAACCGGGGGCGACCGGTAGGGGGCCCCCCACAACGTGACAGACCCCCCCACCAAAGCCGCACTCCCCTCCGGATGTGCGGCTTACAGCGGCAGCACACAAAACACAACAAAGGGGCGGGAGGGCGGGGACAAGACAGGGACTCGTTCCCTGCCGTCCTGAGCTGAAACACAAAACACAAAACACATAAGCTCCTCGTCACAGGACGCAGACAAGGCAGGGACCCGTTCCCTGCAGTCCTGGAGCTGAAACATAAAAACACATACAGGTTAGCTCGCCTCCTGGGCGGGACCCTGGACCGACCGGGCCGTCAACAAGACGATAACCACGCCCCGGTCGGTCACAGGGCCCTCGCACCCTAACCGGCCTTAGGCCGCTTAAGCCCCACTGCTGTGTGCGGACCGGGAGCACATGGCCCAACACACGTCACAGGTGTGGATGTGTGCAGGCCGCCACACTGGGGTGGGGCAACGGCTTCCACCAACCACCTCCCGAACCTACCTCCTCGCTCGGAGCTGACCCCTGCCCTTTCGCTAGGGGTCACCCCAGACTCCTGGGGAGTGAACCCCTCCGCGGGGCCCCTCATCTCAAGGTGGACTCCTCCACCCAACCCAGGAGCGCCAGAGACCAGGGCCCTGGCAATCCGCAACAGGGACACGCTGGTCACCCCGAGCTCGAAGGAGAGGGACTCCTCCTGGAGACCCCACTAGGTCCGGGAGTATCGCAGTCCACCACCAGGAGCGACCTGCAACACATCACACACACACGCACACAGACAACACATAAAACAAAACGCGCACTGCTCCGACCACTGACCCCCCTTTTACACAGGGGGGAAGGGACCCCTTCTTGGCATGAGGAGACACCCTGTCCTTACACCCCAGGCATCCTCCGCCTACAAAGGGGTACAGGGGCTCCTCTTTGCTCAGGGGTCCCTCCCAACCGGTCAGGTCTTCTGATGGAGCAGTGCCTTCTGAGCCACATGTCGTGGCTCAGGAACCCCATAGCTCCCCCCCAAAAACATATTTAGGGGGGGCCCCTCCGGGGAACAACAAAACAAAAAACACAGACACAACATTTAACATATACGCACCCAAGGTGCCCTCCGTGCCACATCCAGTGGCACGGGACCTCTAATGGGCCCCTCCCCACACACAGTGAAGAGGGGTGCAAGAGAGGAATTACATAAAACAAAGCACGCTACACTCTAGGACAAAACGAACACGCAAAGACAGAACACAAACAAACGGACAGGACCCACCAATGTGCGCGCTCTGCGGAGCGTGACGCGCCCACTCCAGCTCTCTCTCTCACCGTTTTCACCACGGGATCCGTAGATCTTTGGAGAGAGAGAGCTATGCGCGAGCGGCTTGCGCGCCACGCCCACAGCGACGCGTCCCTCTGGCTCGCAGTCGCTCACCCCCGTCACCGCGGGATATCGGGTGAGCGAGGCGAAAGGAGCAGAGAGACGTGTCTCACGCGTTCTAGTGCGTGGCACGCACCGGTGGACCCGACTACATACACACACGAACACCACCAGCGAAACACACACCACGGTACACTCACACACTCGCTCACGTCCGCGTCGTTATTAAAACAAAACACTACAACGTACATACATACACACACAGAGACGATAACGGACAACGGACGTGCGCAATGTGAGGCACCGGTAGTTTCGCTGGGCGAGAGCGGAGTCTACCGGTCCCCAGCTCTAGTCACCGCCGTGTGATTTACGGGTTTAAACACAAACAACATTTAAACACGGCGGGACGAGTGGGGACAGACTCAACACTCTCTCAGACAATACACGACAAACACACAGCACGTAGACAAACACTTACCACGAGACATGACCACGAACGAAGGAGAAAGCAAAGGAGACTGGCGGTTTCCGAAGGTGGCTGGTTATTCTGTGACGGGCAGGGTGAGCAACTCAAAAAGGAAGCGATCACGCCAAGTCTCAGGGAAAGAGGATGGTTTAATAGAAAGTGTGCAAACCAAAAACCCGTGCATTGTTCCAAATGAAGGAAATAATAACCAGCAGTCAACTGGTACAAAGACAAGACGTATATAGACGAACAAACGACCCTCAGGTGAGACGGATCACGGGTCCCGCCCACCTGAGGGACGAACATCACGTGACCAAAAACAGGACCGCTGTCGCTGTAACCGGGGGCGACCGGTAGGGGGCCCCCCCACAACGTGACAGTGTGGATGTGCACTTAAATACACTTTGAAATTGATTAAAACAACTTGTGCTGAATTTGATTCATGATTCATCCATGCATTATATAATAACAATAACTGACAGTAACTAAGTAACTTTTACTCAAATTACATTTTATATGAAGTAATTACTTTTACTCGAGTAAATTTTGAGATGGGTAATTTTACTTTTACTCTGAGTAGATTTTAGGCAAAGTAATGATACTTTTACTCAATTAAAATTTTTTAGTACTCTTTCCACCTCTGATTTTTTGGCTGCAGCCATGTTGAAATGTCATTCAGTAAATTCATTTAAACTCATTTGGTTGTGATCATACTCGGCGATCAATGCTGAGCCTGGGCACGTGTAACCCCCAGTATGTTTGACTGGAGTGATCGCTATGAGTGTGTGCTAGGCTCCATGTACTGGGGATTTGGCTGCTGGAAGACGAGGCCTAAGGATCGGTCCAGTGGGACCAGTAACAACAAACTGGTACCAAATGGTACCAGTTGGTAAAAAACAAACAAACAAACAGACTTTGCCTGTTAAACGTTCAGACTGGCTCGAGTGACATTTGAGTTGGAGAAGCCTTCCAGTGGCCACTGATTTGAGTTTTGATTTCTTTGAGTTGTTCTTATTTTGAGCTTGCGCTCTAGGATGTGCAGATGTTCAGGTGACGTGACAATTGACATGAGTGTGTGAAAGCAAACAAATGATTCAAACAAACAAATGTTTATTTGTTTGAAACAAGTGTCTTTTTAATTTACAAAGTGCCATAGTGAAAAAGATCAAATGCAGAAAATAATGTAAAAATACAGAATATAAGAATAAACAATAAGAAGGTACATAAAAAGCTTTTTACAGCAAATAATCGTGCTGTAGACCGTGAGAGAGCAGAAATCTTACACAAATCTGTTGTTGTACAAGTGGGTTTTGAGATGTTTTGCGAAGTTGCTGAAGTTTATCTTGGAACCAGTAAGAAAGGTTTTAGATATTCATACTGAACACATTTGCTCATCTCTGTCAATACATTTTCATAAGGCCACATGATATGAGCAAACTGTGGTTATATTGATACTAGGGCTGACCTGCAATAGTCGCTGATTCGACTATTCGATTGGAGTACTCCTAGTCGACTATGAACATCATAGTCGAATGTACCATTCTAACTGCATGGGGGGGCCCCAAGGATACTGCTATGCATTAGTTGTTACATGAACATGTTTTCATTATATATAGCCTTTTGTCAAATAAAATCATCCTAATTTCTGTTAATAAATATTTTTAAATGATGGATACGCATTAACAATAGGCATCTTCCTTACTACACATTAAAAAATCACACCCTGCAGTTGCACAATCCAAATGAGCGGAGCTGAATACGCTACAGAATACGCAGCATCTGCCGAGATTATAATGGCTACTAAAAAACTTCAAAAATGTGGGGGTATTTTGAAAAAGATAAAGATGAATCAAACAAAGTAAAGTGCAAGTTATGTCATCAACGTCTTTCATAGTTGACAACAACCAATATGGCATACCATTTAAAATGGGTGAGGCCCGTCTCGTCTCGGCAAGTAGGCCTATAAACATTTTTTGTTGTTGTTTACTTTTTAAACCCTGTTACTTGAACCCTATAATTTTTTTTGCTGTTGTGTGGCAAATTGTTTTTATATTTTCAGGCAGGCTTATTTTATTTAAAATATTTTTGACATTTTGCACAGTCCCTGTCTGACAAAATTCGATATGTGCACTGCGCACTGATGGTGACTTTTTTTTGTTAATGTTATCTAACATTTCATAAAAAAAAAATTAAATAAATAAAAGCTGAATAAAGCCAACCTACCATGTTTATTCATTTATCTGAGTGTTTTAGGCCTGAATGAGAACAGGATCCCATTTAAGGTGCTCTTGATTAAAAAAAAAATTGAAATAGAAATAGACTATTAGTCGACTAAAGGAAAAATCTGATGAATCAGATTCGACTATGAAAATCCTTAGTTGAAGACACCTCTAATTGATACATACTGATACACACTCACCGGCCACTTTATTAGGTACACCTGTCCAACTGCTCATTAACGCAATGTTGAATCAGCCAATCACATGCCAGCAACTCAATGAATTTAGGCACGAAGACATGGCCAAGACGATCTGCTGCAGTTCAAACTGAGCATCAGAATGGGGAAGAAAGGTTATTTAAATGACTTTGAACGTGGCATGGTGGATGGTGCCAGATGGGCTGGTTTGAGTATTTCAGAAACTGCATTGTTGATGTCAGAGGAGAATGGCCAGACTGGTTTGAGCTGATAGAACTGCAACTGTAACTCAAATAACCAGTCGTTACAACCGAGGCATGTAGAAGAGCATCTCTGAATGCACAACACATCGAACCTTGAGGCAGATGGGCTACAGTAGCATAAGACCACACTACTGTCAGCTAAGAACAGGAAACTGAGGCTATAATTCGAAAAGGCTCACCAAAGTTGGACAATAGAAGATTGGAAAAATATTGTCTGGTCTGATGAGTCTCAATGTCTGCTGTGACATTTGGAAGGTAGGGTCAGAATTTGGCATCAATAACAGGTGGTGTGGTGGAACAGGAGACTCACAAGATGCAGCAACTGTGTGTTGCTATCATTTCAATATTGACCAGACTCTCTGAGTAATGTTTCCTGTACCTTGTTGAATCTACCACAAAGGATTAAGGCAGTTCGGAAGACAAAAGGGGGTCCAACCCGGTACTAGCAAGGTGTACTTAATAAAGTGGCCAGTGAGTGTATATTAATGCATAATGCAGTAGGCTATATTAAAACTGGTGAATGCTTGATATAATATGGCTAAATAGAGGCATGCATCATTTTGATCAAAATGTTGTAAAGGTTTGTGGAATCAGGTAAGTTCTGTGACTCCTGTGATATAAGTATTTTTAAAAACAAACTGCTATGAGGATAACAATTGCAAACAGGCATAGTGCTGACATGGGCAGATTATGTGAGTAGATTTTAAATGTCATATATAGAAAGTTGATTATTTGACCAGGAATAAAAGCTGTTGCAGGATTTCTTACAGTCCTTACACAACAGAAGCTAGCAGATCCATACTGACTGGCAATGGTAAAGAAGGAATAAAGGTGAAAGCTCAATATGATCCCACTATAGGCCTCAATCCACAATCAATAGGCAACAAAGAGGGGGGGTTATTGCCCTTTCCCATAGCAAACATGACACCTGCCAGTGCCTTTAATCCTAAACTGTATTGTGAGCCGATTGCTAATAACACTCGCTGAATCACAGGGAAATGTATCTCAGATGTTGAACTTTTCCCCTTAAGTTTGTATTTATTATTGGTATCAGATTACCAATAATTGCCAATTATCTCAGGTCTTTGCTTACCATATACTATAACCACACCAGTGTCTCTATACACATGGCATAAATGATCTAAAAAGCAAACTAAATTGACACCCTAGGTGCTGTTGAGAATCTGATGGGTTTCTGTGTGGAGCTGGAGACTGATGTGTGTGATGGTTCCTGCCAGTGTGTGATTTAGTTTTGGGCTGACGTTGTCTGCACCAGTAACATGTTGCCATAACAATGAGACTAACTCTAACCTCAGACTCGCTGTCTTGATCACTGAGAATGGCTCATCCAGAATGATCCACTTTGTCTCTCATTCTCTCCTTCTCCCTCTCTCTCTCTCTCTCTCTCTCTCTCTGTCTCTCCCCCATTACCACTCCCACTGCTCTCGTCTCTGAGCTGTGAATGTAGCTGATTCCGCGCAAGCCAGAATAAACAGGGAGACCCAGGATGGTGCAGGAGCACCGAGCTGTCTGCACCACTGTCCCTCACCAAACCTTCATCTCGGACTCTCTCACGATGTCTCGGCATATAGACTCACTGAGACAAATCTCATCAGTTAGAGAGAAAGTTCACTGAGCTCAAAGACTTCTGACCAAACTAGATTTGCATGTCAGCAGTGAGAATGAATGAATGAATGTTCAACTTATATAGCGCCTTTCTAGATACTCAAGGTCGCTTTACAGTATTAACATGGGTACATATCTTACACCATAATTCACACACCGGCGAGAAGCGGCAGCCAATTGCGCACAGCGTACTCTCTAGCGGGATCCACAGCCCCCTGGGGGACTGAATGGGGTGCAGGAAGGGGAGAGAGGACAGACCCTAGTGGCAGAGCACCATCCACCACTGGACATACAAGCATAGACACTCAGACAACTGCTATTTATTGAACAGAGGGACACAGATACACACTCAGGGAGAATTTGTCAGGGAATCAGGGAGGGCCAATTGACCTAACCTCCATGTCTTTGGACTGTGGGAGGAAACCGGACACACAAGGTAGGTTGAGTCTGTAGTATCTTGGAGGAGAATGATCAGAGCCTTGAGAGGGAGGTTTCCCAGATGTAAAGTACAGATATGTAAAGTACAGTGTAAAGTACAGTGTAAAGTACAGTGGATCCACTGGTGCTACTTGAACACCTCAGCTACCTGCACGGCTGACAGAGGCCAGTTAAAGTGGCGAACTCTGAACCAAACAAGATCCAGTAGCACAGTGACATCACCTCCTCCCCTCCGTCACCACAATCCAGTGGACACGAGAGAGACGGGTCCAATCTCCACTTCAGCAAAGCAGTACACCCCAGAACCTCAAGGATCAAAAACACTTTCAACTAAAAAATAAAAATAAATTATGGAGTCAGATGGGAGATTTCTTTAGTATCCATCAACATTTTCCTGGGAAATGGAACTTTTAAACTCTGGGGCTCACCAGTCCGATCTGGACTCTATCTGCTGGGATGGACACAGGGATTAAGGACACATCAAACATCTTTACGCACACTGGGACCAGTGAGACGTGAGTATGAAGGTCAGACGTTGCCGGGTCAGACGTTGCCGGCGTACCGGGCCCTCTCCCGATCCTGAGACCACAAACAGTTGTGTCTCCACCCATGAGCAGGCCAGCCAGTCCTGACACGCAGCAGGGGTGGAGCCTGGGCGGAGCTTCAGCGCCTGCACACAGAGCCTCGGGACACTCTCACCCGCATGTCCCGCGTCTACGCTGTCAGCCTGTGGATCGTGGGCGTGTGTGCAGACGTAGTTATTGATGATGTATTTCTATAGATGGTATATTTGCAATATGTTTGCATCCAAAAAAACGGAATAATAATGTGTGGGAAAAATATTAATAGTATAAAAACTAAAACCTAAAATGTTAATACAGCAGATATGCATATAAAGGGCTAAGTTTTGATCAAAATGGAATACTCCACTAACCCCCTAACCCTAACCCACTAACCCCTTAACCCTAACCCATTGCATTAGCAGTTATCAATGTACAATAATGTCTACTCATCATCATTCAGACCAAAGATCACAATCCCTGATGCTTCATGCTGAAATATGGATGTTGTGATAGTTCTTGAGACATGGTACCCCACAAATTTAGCACCATGTCTCAAACACGGTAAAGGACACACTTTTCTCTCATTAAAATGTCCACACAGTGGTAGGGAGTTGATTTGACATAAAACATTTTTTTGCATGCACTCACCCATGTATGTAAGAGTGAGGTTTGGCAGACTTGAGGTGCTGCCTGACTCTTATTTTGACAGGCTGATCTAGCCCCCTCCACCGAGCTGAATTTTATTTTGACAGGCTGATCTAGCACCCCTCCGGCCTCGGCCCTCTCCCTGCTGCTGTGGTTTCCACACTCCAGCAGTCGCGTGTGCCGTGTCCCGCGCCACCAGGCCCTGCCCCTGATGGATGGGCCAGCGAGCGTTGCTGTTGCTCGGCCGTGTCTGATCGCTGCTGCCGTTTTTATGATGCTGTTAACCACTGTGCCTTAAAGCAGCAAACCACAGGATCAGGCCGCAGCCCCCCTCACACGCTCCCCAACCTCCGTGTTTCTACACACACCGAGATTGGAGCGGGACCACGAGAGCAGCTGTGTGGTTCTGTTCACCGTGCGGTTCACAAGAGTCTCCCACGCACCAGTGTTCTACACACACTCATGGTGACCGTTTCTCGTCACCGCCGCAGCAGAATCTCGGGGCAGGAGCTTGTGCTGGCGTTGGCCTGCCTGCCTTTCTGTTGTGAGCCAAGATGCACTGAAGGAATGGAAACCTGCAGAGGGAGAGGAAGGGAGAGAGAGAGAGATGGACAGACAGAAAAGAGAGAGAAGATGGAACAGGAAGAGAAAGGGAAAAAGGAAAAACAGAAAAATGGTTATTTTGAATAAGACTGAACAAAAATAGCCTCTGTGCCTGTGTGTGTGTGTGTCTGTGTGTGTGTGCGTGTGTGTGTGTGTGCGTGTGTGTGTGCGTGTGTGTGTGTGTGTGTGTGAGAAGCAGTCACTCCCCATCACTCTTCACCAGGTCCAGTCCCAGACCCGTACATAGAGAGATGGTGCATGGCACATTGGTTTGAGGATATGAGGATGTGTGTGGGGCCTCCCGCGGTCTGCGGGCGTCCATGGCCGTATTCAATGTAAAAGACATCAGGCCCGCGCCACGGGAACGCCTGCCTCTGCACCCGCCATAAATCGTCCAATCAGGACGAGCGCTAAAGAAGAGAAATTGAATCGTGTTGCCTTGTGGGAGCTGCGGTGCTGTTGGGTTTATTGTGCTGGTGATTTCCTGGAGGAAGCACAGAGAAGGAAAACCACTGGACCAGGACTCACCCTCCTCTCTTCCCTCCCTCTCTCTCTCTTCCTCCCTCTCTCCCTCCCTCCCTCTCTCTCTTTGTAAATCTTTTCATAATGTTTTCTTCTATATAAGGCAGTTCTATATTTCTGCCTTTTGTTTGTAAATGTGTTTTAACGTGTATTATTCAGCTGGTGGAATAAATGTGACTTCTGTGAAGAAACTTTAAACACTTGTAGAAGCACAGTGGACGGGTGGAGTGGGTGTGTGTGTGTGTGTGTGTGTGTGTGTGTGTGTGTGTGTATGTGTTCATGCTTGCCTGTGTAACTCAGGGCCTTAGCAGTG